>NW_007726810.1:546743-580526 GCF_000696425.1 Galeopterus variegatus
TGGACTGTGTGCTGGGCCACCAACCAACTTCCTGGAGTCTTGCCAAGCTGGGCAGCCATTTGAAATGGCTGAAGAAAAGTTAAAAGCATGCTACACCAGTTTTTCTTGAGTTGGTGTTTCAGAATACTGATACTACATCCAATTTTTGGCTTGACTGTGTCTGGAATATAAATGGTGCAAGCAAGGAGGTCCAGCCCTTTTTGAGTTACGACAATATGCTATAACTTTATTTTGTAATATGTCCTCTCTCTAATCACTCAGACTCCATTCCTCCCCTCTCGCCACATAACCCCAAAGGTATGTCTTTAAACCTAAAAGTAAAACATTCTTCTGAATGCATTTATCACCTACAAATGGCACAAAACCAGAGCTGAAATTCCCGCCAGCCCAAACCATCTCAGCAGATGAAAATTTGTTCAAAACTTCACAGCAGAGAAGTATTGACTAGAAGCACCTGACAGTAAGATTATTAATGCAAAGGATAATGACATGAAAAATCCGAAATAGTAGATAATAGAAAACCATGTTTGTTTATCTTTGGAAATATTTTGATATTTATGACATTGCCCAGTTTCTTGAGAATGTATATCTCCATTAAAATTAAGAAACGATATCATGAAGATCTAAACCTCCAGCTTTCCTAAGCTTCCCCATGCACTCTCTCCCCACCTGATTCCCCTTCCATCTACTGCTGCTGTAGGAACACTGTGTCGTTCCTCAAACTGACTCATCGAATGCATGTGAAGTCAACATGGGCTCTTTCTACAAACTTCTTAGTTTGCCCAAAGAAGAGTAAAGGGATGCTTTTTTTTATTAAAATGACTTCTCTCATAATTCCTGCTAAGCTTTAACAAAAACAGGTGCGTTATCAGAACACTTTAATGAGAAGGGATGATATCTATGCATAAAAATTGAAAAGCATGATTTTCTGGGAATAATGTAAAATACAAACAGCCTACACAGAAATAACCAGGAGTTAGGATTAGATGGATAAATACTGATTTCCATTATTTCTCTCATGTTTAGTTCAAATCTGGTTTATAATAGGAGTAAAGTCTCAAGCTATCTAAAACCATTTTAACCTGCTACTAAAATGAAAGAAGCATGACAACATAAATTACAGTTGCATGTATTTAAAAGTTATTTTACAAACTAAAATTTCTAAATTAAAGACATTTGCAGGTAGAAAGATACTGGATCTCCAAGACATATTAAATTTTAGAGGGAATGAAACTTATAAAGAACAATATGTAGCCAATAATCTTATTTATGCTAAAACTTAAAATGTTTATATGCACAAATATATGGAAATGCATGGAAAGAGATCTGATCGTGCACAAGCCAAACACATAAAGAACAATATGTAGCCAATAATCTTATTTATGCTAAAACTTAAAATGCTTATATGCACAAATATATGGAAATGCATGGAAAGAGATCTGATCGTGCACAAGCCAAACACAGAAGTTACCTCTGGGAAGAGTTCCAGGGTGGGGATGAGTATGAAGGAAGGAAGTGAACAAGGAGAGAAGGCAGGATGGGAGGGAGAGACTAAATTCTCCTGTTTGCATTTTTTCAAAAAGAAAATATATACAGTGTTATTATAGCATAATACTACAAAGGTACCATAATAATATGATTTGCAGTACTGTTCCTGGTAAAAATAATAATACTAACAAAAACACACTAAAAACATGGTAGAAATGTCACTTCATGGCCACATTTAAATACATTCCAAATACTTACCCAGGAGGAAGAGATTTAGGTATTCATTGCCTCCTAAATTAACAGAATTCAAGGAGAAGGTGTAGAACCCCAAACTCCCTGTGAACCAAACCAGCCAAACACTGAGTGTTCTTGCCGAAATAGTCCAGTCACGAAAGAGATCAAATAGGTTGTGCTTCTTAACTGCAGTGGGGCTACTACAAACAGGATCGTCTATATTCAGTGACAAAATTTCTGACAGTTTACAGGAGTCTGTCCCATTCCACATGGCAATCATATCGACAACTCTTTGTGCTTCTTTATGTCTTCCCTCTGACAGAAGCCAGAACGGTGTCTCTGGGAGCATCCAACAGCACAGGATGAAGGGAGCAGTCACTGTGGAGAGGATCACTTGATAAAGCCACCAGGTCCTGACCAAGTAGCCTGTCAAAGCCACCACCATTACTCCAATTGCAAAAAAGGAGTGCAAATGGATGGAGGCCCAGGTCCGTGACTTCATGCCAATGAATTCTGTCACGTAGACAAACCCCACCACGAGATAGCCACTTGCAGCCTGAAAAACAAAGCAAGAGAAGGTTGGTCCATATTTAAGGTCACATTTATGACTACTGAGGGGTCTGATCTCTCTGCAAATCACACATGGGCAAGAAAAAAATGACAAAAATGCTTAACACATTTATAAAATGGCGTTCAATCCAATCCATCTTTTTTCTTTAAATGGGTCCTTCCATCTTCCCCCCACTCTCTCTCCCTCAAATGGCCAAAATTGAGAGATTATTTATGATATAAATATTAGAACTGCCTTTCGTTTCATTTAAATGTTCCATTATAATGTGGATAAACTGTTAAATCCTAATTGTTACATGGGGACAAAAAACTTATGGTAACTAGTGAGAAGGAAAAGAGATTTGATTAAAATTTTATTTTAACAGGCAACAAAAAAATAGACAAATTGGACTTCATAAAAATTAAAACTTCTGTGCATCAAAGGACACTGTCAACAGAGTGAAAAGGCAGCTGATAGAACTGAACAAAATATTTGCAAATCATGTGTTTGATAAGGGATTTTATAGAGAACTCCTAAAGTCAGCAACAAAAAACAATCCAATCCAAAAATGGGAAAAAGACTTGAATAAACATTTCTCCAAAGAAGAAATACAAATGTTTACTCATCACTAGGGAAATGCATATCAAAACTACAATGAGATACCATGTCACACTCATTAGGATGGCTATTATAAAAAAAAAAAAAAAAGAAAAGACAAAAACAGAAAATAATAAATGTTGGCAGGGATGTGAAGAAATTGGAACGCTTGTGCACTGTTGGTAGGAATGTAAAATAATATAGGCTCTATGGAAAACAATATCATAATTCCTAAGAAAAGACAAAAACAGAAAATAATAAATGTTGGCAGGGATGTGAAGAAATTGGAACCCTCGTGCACTGTTGGTAGGAATGTAAAATAATATAGGCTCTATGGAAAACAATATCATAATTCCTCAAAAAATTAAAAATAGAATTACCATATGATGCAGCAATTCCACTTCTGGGTATACACATAAAGTAATTGAAAGCAGGGTCTCAAAAAGACATTTGTACACCAATGTTCACAGCAGCATTATTCACAATAGCTAAAACGTGGAAGTGTCTATCAACAGATGAAGCGATAAGGAACATATGGTATACACATACAATGGAATATTATTCAGCCTTAAACAGGAGGGAAATGTTGACACATGCTACAATATGGATGAACCTTGAGGACATTAAGCTAAGTGAATAAGCTGGTCACAAAAAGACAAATACTGTATGATTCCACTTAATGAGGTACCTAGAGGGGTCAAAATCATAGAGACAGAAAGTAGAATGGTGGTTGTCAGGAGCTGGGGAGACGGGAAATGAGGAGTTACTGTTTAATCAGCACAGAGTTTCAGTTTTACTAGATGAAAAGAGTTCTGGAGATTCATGGTGGTAATGACTGTGCAACAATGTGAATGTACTTAATGCCACTGAACTGTACACTTAACGATGGTTATAATGGTAAATTTTATGTTCTGCATATTTTATCAAAATAGAAAAATTGGCCAAAAAAACCTCGAAAATATGCCTATCTTTAATTTAACAAAACTTAGATTATAATAACAATATGTGATCATTGTTGGAATAAACAAAGAACAAATCCAATGATGGGTTTGGGGGTGGGGGTTGAAGGGATTAGAATTTCTCCTACAAAATTATTTCGTATTTGACTTTTACAACACAAATCATAATGTTTATTTTCGCAAAATTATTCTAGAGCACCACTGATTTCCCCAAAGGCCTCTCTTAATCTTTTGATATTTGAGTCATACTCTTTTGAAGGCTTATCATGTCATTATCCTTTTGGATGTTAATTTCTTCCAAAGTTAACTTGTCTGTCTCTGCCTGATTCCAGTTGGTCAAGGGTTTTGGGCAGGATTCATGTACTTTTCCCTCATTGCTTTTAAAAGATGTTTTGTAATCATGCATCCTTTGTGAGATCGGCAATTTCACCTTGCATCACAGTCACAAAGAGGCTGACCTGCAGGGATGTTCCTGCGACGAGAGTAGGAAGGTGCTCAATGGGGACATGGGGACTATGGTATTAACGGTTAGTTTATTATTTTCATGACAACAGCTTTTATTTCCCCATGCAACCTTGCAATGGCAAGACTCAGATAATGAACCCTGATAATCAAGATCCCTACATTCAAGAATCTAGAAGTTGCTTGGTAAGTGTTTGCTGCTGTTACAGCAAACAAAGATTGTGATAACCTTCAAATCCTACAAATTGCCCAGTTAAATTAAGCTGTAACATCAGTCCCTGTCAGGTTTTTCAGTGAGTCCACTCTCCCTTCCTACTAATTACCTCTGTTATTAGATTTAGACAATCCATACACAAATACCTAAATAATTCCAAAAGACTCCTTGAATCCATTCACACCCATCACCTCTACTGATAGCACTCTGTTCCTCACATCTACTCTGACTCCATCCCCACATAGCAGCCAGAATGACCATTTCACCAGGCCTGGACCCCTTCTGTAGGTTCTGATTGCCTTAGGAGATAAAACAAACTCTTTACCATCCTACAAGATCCTGCCTAATGGCCTCCATTCCTCATCAATGCATATCACCTCCTCTCTATTCTTCAGACATCCTAGCCTTTAATTCTTTCTCATCTTAGGGTGTTCTCACTTGCTACTACCTTTGCTAGAACGTTCTTCTCTCACCCATTCCTCAGAACTAAAAAGCCCCTGGTGCTCCAGACCCTGATGGGAACTCCCCACTGCTATGTCCCCATTGTCGAAGCTGTATTTATTTTTGAAGATGAATAATCAATGTCTTGCCTTCCCACTAGATCACAGGGTTATTGAAACGGCCAGGTCCGGTTTACTTAGCCTTACACTCTGTAGGCAGATCAATAAATGGGTTGAGTAAGTGAATCTGCCTTCATCTCCCATACTCGGAATTCCACCACAAATACATTTCGTGTGAAATCAAAGGAAAGAGTCACAGAAAATTCAGGCCACATTTCACAGATGTATTCTACGGGTGCGGCCTCATTTTCATGGCTCTGGAAACCAGTGCATATTTTGCAAGACTAAAACGGGCATTTTCAGAATTATCCTCTTAAATCTTCCAAAAGAGGACCTACTCTCTCAGTAGCTGTGTCTCTGTGGAGCCATCAGGCCCATCAGAAAGTCTCTCTCATCAAATCTCACTCTGGAGTTACAGAGCCCTGTCCTCAGTGGAAACTGAACTACTGTTTGCTGGTTTTTGTATTAAAAACTCTTTACATCCCTAAATATATATATTAACTTCTTTTAAGGTGTAATAACTTCGGATTCTCCTAAATCTTTTTAATGCATCCTCCCTAATCTTGGCCATCTGTGTGGCTTCCTAGGAACCCTTTCCAGCCATCAATGAAGACTCCGAAACTGAACACGCCACCTTGTTCTCTGAAGAGGTGCAGTGACCTCTACTAAGATTGAAGTCCTTGGCTTCTCTCTGGACCCTCAGGTCATCCATCCTGATGCTCTGTGTTCACAAGATCACAAGATCTTCCCCCAGAGAAAAATCTCACTGCATTATCCTCGATCAGTGACCTCCACTCAAAAATCACTGCTACCATTGATTGATAGTTGATTGCTGTTGATTGATAGGAAATCTGTCTGGATGCCTCACTGAGCATGGAAACGGCTTCCTTGCTCACTGGTCTGCTTCCAATAATAGTTCCCAAGTGAGGCTGCCTACTCTGCTTCAGGTGCTGCACTGCAGATGTTTACATTTAATCTCACTGCATCCTGATAACAACCCAATGAAACAGGTATTATTTTCTACAGTTTGCAGATTAGAAACTAAGGCTCAAAGAGGATATAACATGTTTGCTCAAGTCATACAGCTAACAAGCCAATATGTGATAAAGCAGGTATTCAAATCGTGCCCATCCCACTATTCCTCATAACATAAAGGCCTAATGCCTTCTTGCTTTCATTCTTACTGCACATTATACAAATGATTTTAATAATACACCTTAATTGTCTGTCTGGTTCATGTACACTCGTATAGGCCCTGACCAGACCAATATAAATACCAGGAAATAAAACAATGCCTTAGTAATTGTGAGATATGGGTCATGTGCCAGACAAAAAGTTTCTGCTAGTAAGCAACAATTTTTCATTTTAATGAGTTTTACTCTAAACATAAAGCATTAATATTTCACAGGAAGACTTCTGCAGTGGAGCGAACAAAGATTAGTCCTTGATCTCTCTCACTAGATTGTAAATAAGCAAAACTAAGAGAGGGAAGGTTTGCTATGGAAATACTGCAACAGAATTAAAGAGGTAAAAAACACAACTCACCATGGCAAGAAAAAAGCGTGCAGCCATGAAGCTGTAAAAATCAACTGCAAATGCCGCTGCTACTCCAAACAAAAATATGCCACTGCTTGTGGACCACAGGATCACTTGTCTTCCTAGCCTGAAAAATAAGAATCACACTATGGAAAAAGGAAGGTATGGTTCTGTCAATTTAAACATCCACTCCAGTTCATGAAAGATGAATGTTACCTATATTTTTAATAGTTTATGTATTTGATTGTTGTTATTCATTCATTTATTCTGGGAAAATCATGAACTAACACACAATTTCTTCAAGAGAACAGCCTTTCAGCAAAGAGGCTTCTACATAAGCTGCTAATAAACATGCATGATCACTCTGGATCATCCCCACAGAACTGCCTAACCTGGAATTGGGGGCAAGAGGAAGGGGAAGTTGTCCTCCCCTCCCAGGACTTTGGCTCTCTGGTCTGTTGATCTTCTTCTCTGCGAGGCTGGCTCTGTCCACCCAGGTTGTGACTGCCCTTGCAAAAACCCTCTAAAAACAGAGGTCTTGCTACCTTCTGCTCCTACAATAAGGTGTTATTTGCCCTATTTTTTCATAATTGAGAGAGGCACTTCTTTGTCTAAAAACAAATAATATTCCTGGCAGATTTTTTTAAATTGTGATATATATAAATACTATAAAATAAAATACAGTATTTTAAAGTATACTTTTAGTATTATTCACGAGGTTGTGCAACCATCGTCATTATTTCCAGGACATATTCACCACCCCAGAAAGAAACTCTGTACCCAGGAGCCATCACTTCCCATTCCCTGCTCCCTCCAGTCTCTAATAACCACTAATCTATTTTCTGTCTCTATAGATTTTCCTATTCTGGACATTTCACATAAATGGAATTGAACATTTAATGTGGCCTTCTGTTTCTAGCTTTTTCTACTTACCATTATGTTCTCAAGGATTATCTGTGTTGTAGCATTTACCAGCACTTCATTTCTTTTTAATTACTGAGTAGCATTCCATTGAATGGATATACCACATTTTGGTTATTCATCAGTTGACGGACATTTGGGTTGTTTCTACTTTCTGGCTGTTGCGAATAATGCTGTGTAAACATTCGTGAACAAGATTTTGTGTGAACTTCTGCTTTCAGTTCTCTTAGCTATATACCTACTGGTAGAATTCCTAGGTCATATGGTAACTCTATGTTTAACTTTTTGAAGAACTGCCAAACTGTTCCCAGGATGGCTGCCCAACTTTTACAATCCCACCAGCAATTTATAAGAGTTCCAACTTTTCCACAACTTTACCAATACTTGTTATTGTCTGCCTTTTTGAGTATAGCCATCCTGGCGGGTGTGAAGTAGTATCTCATTATGGTTTTGATTTACATTTCCCTAATGACTAACGATGCTGAGCATCTTTTCAAATGCTTATTGGCTATCTGTATATATTCTTTAGATAAATATCTATCCAAATCCTTTGCCATTTTTATCTTAGCCTATTTTTTAATGTTAAGTTGTTAAGAGTTCTTTATATATTCTAGATACTAGACCCTTATCAGATACATGATTTGCAAATATTTTCACCCTGTGGATTGTCTCTGACAAATAGTTCTAAGGCAAAAGAACATAGTCTGGAGATTGCGACCAACAGGTTTGCTTGGTACGGCAGAGGACATACAAACAGAAAGGAGCCTGTCATCTTCACACCCTCAGCCTTCTCTGCTCCTATGCACATATTAGGGATTGTTGGTCCTATACATGCATGCTCCTCAACCTCATTCGAGCCCTGAATGCAACCTAAAACTATTGTTACCTATCCCTGATCGACCCCCTCTCCCACCTCTAACGTCTTCACTCTGAGCAGATGAGCAGCAGTATCCTGCAGAGAACAGAGAGCAACAAAGAGGCAGCCTCACAATTGCCTGCTCTGCCCACTCACCAACACAACCTGCATCTACATTCAGCCTCCTCTTCTTCCCACCTCTCTGGAGACACATACCCATTTGTCCCCAAATAACATTTTGCAATCTTTGTACTGGACCATGCCTCTTCCCACCTCCTTTGAGACCTTAATCTACCATTCCTTCTTTTTCCTCTATCTTTCCCTCTCCTCTGACTCCTTCCTTTCAGCTTAAATCTCCTCCAATCAAAGACAAGAACCTTCTCTTGACCCCATCCCTCTTCTAGCCACCTTGCATTCCCTCCCCTGACAGTCTTATGAGAAGGGGATATATACTTCCTCAGCTCCTCCTCATTTTCTCTGCCAATGACAACCAGCTGCAAACAACTTTTCTGAAATCACTTTGCAGTCACCATGGACTTCCAAGTTATCTCTCTTGGTCCCTTTCTGCCTTTCTTCTCTAGTGCCACTGGCCAAGCCTACTCATCATGGCCCTGCTGTTCCCTGCTTGCAGAACATCCACTCTCAGGGAGGTCCTGCTCCTACCTCCCTGATGCCCCACCCACCTCATGCAGGCACTTCCTACAGTCCTCTCCTGCACACTCTGCCCTTGCAATTTTATCTGCTTCCCTGGCTCTGACTCCTAAGTATGTGCTATTAACTTCCCACTCACCAGCTGTCCTGCAGAGCTGCAATCTTTGATCACTGTTGCTATAATTGGTATTAACTTTGAATACATGTCCCTTTTTTATTTTTTCTTAATCCCGGGATAGCACAAACTTATTGGGAAATATCCAAACATTTGAAATGTTTCCCTCTCCCTAGTGCTTCCTGAATTAGTTAGCAATATCACCTGCTGTGCAAGCTCCTAAACCTTAATACGTTCCTCCCCCAACTCCCTTCCCTCCTGCATATTAGTCACCAAAGTATGTCATCTTAGAAACGTCTTCCAAATATGTCGTCATCCTTCCCTCCCCACTTCTCCTTTCACTCAGGCCTTCACCATTTCTTGCATCATTCATCCTAGTGGCCTCCCAACTAGTCTTCTTAACCTCACAGTAGTACACCTCCCACACTTCCTGGAAATAAAACAACCCCAGTTGCGGTTTTACGTCTTGTTGTTTCCTTTATCTATCCTACACTTCTGCCACACTGTACTTACCACAACCCCCTGAACATACCAGGCTCTCTCATGACACAGAGCGGTTCCGTCCCCTTTGAACAACTTTCTCCATCTGACAACTTCCATTCAGCTTTTAAAATGCAGGTCAAATGTGAAGTCTTTCCTGATCATCCCCTGGGGTTTCATGGCAGAAATTGAGAGACAGTGTAACATACTCATTTGGCATACCAGAGTGGGCTCAAATCCCAGGTCCACCCCTACTTCCTAGAGACCTTTCTATCCTTTTCCTCACCAGTAAAAAAGGGTCAATAGTCCCTACCTTGAGGATTTCTTTAAATAAATGAGATAATACACAAGACTATTAAAATAGTACCTAATGCATAGCAAACTGTCTGTCCATAGATGTGAGTTATTATTATTTTTAAAGCATTTACCACATTTCATTGAAACTATCTGTTTCAAAAAAAAAGTCTGTCATTTTTACAGTTAGCTCCTTGAGGATGGGATCAGATCTTATTTCTTTTCTTTTTTGTTATCATATATCATACATATAATACATACACATAAGTGCATAAAATATATACAGTTTAGAGAATAATAATCAAACACTCAGAAATCACAACCCAAAGCAGGAAAGAGATTATTGCCAGCCTCCTGACAGCTTCTTGCACCTCCCTTTGTGGTTATAAACCCCTTGCCATTCTCTAGAGGGAACCATCATCCTAATTTTGGTGATAATCAATTCCTTGCTTTTCATTCCATTTTACTACTTTTATAAGCAACTCTAAACAATATAGGTTAGTTTTGCTATATGGTTTTAAACTTTCTATAACAGAATAATACAATGTTGCTGTAAATTGGATGTCACTCCCAATCTCACTGAGGCTTAATCCCTACTTAATCACTGATGATTAATCTCTACTTAATCCCCTACTGTTGAGGGTGAGAAATCTTACTATGGTTATGGAAAGGTGGGGTCTTGGAGAGGTGATTAGAATGTAGGACCATGCCATAGTGAATGGATTAATAATAGTGGTCATGGGCCTGGTTTGGAGGGCTTTAAAAGGAGAACACAAAAAGTCTGTCTCTCTCTCTCTGCTCCATCATTTTTGCAATATGATACACCCTGCCATCACTGAAGTCACCACCAAAGAAAGCCTTCACTAGATGGGTTCCCTGGACTTTGGACTCTTCAGCCTCTGAAACTGGGAGCAATAAATTTCATTTTCTTACAAATTGTCCAGTTCCATGTATTTTGTTATAAGCAACAGAAATGGACTATTACACTTGTATATTATTTTACAACTTTCTTCTTTCACTTGACATTATGTTTAGGAGATTCGTCTATGTTGTTTCATGTAGACGTGGATCATTCGTTTTCATGGCCATATATCCTACTGCAAGAATATACTCCAATACCTGTGCCCATGATATGGTTGAAATACATTTGGGTTGTTCACAGTGCACAGCTGTTAGGAACTATGCTACAGGAACATTCTTATGCATTTACCTATATGAACATGTGCAAGAGCACATCAGAGTACATACCCTAGAGCCTGCGGGCTGTGCACATCACCACCTTCTCTATAGAATACCAAATCATTCTCAAAGTTTTCCCAATTTGCATTCTCAATTTGCATTCACACCAGCAGGACACATGATCCTACTACTCTATATCCTTGACAACATTTACTATTAAGAGACTTTCTTTTCACAACTGGTCGAAAATAAATGGTGAGATTATATATCATTGACACCCTTTCCATCAGCCATTTGGATTTTTCTCTTCTATGAAGTGACTTCAAATCTTTTTCCCATTTTTCTATTGTGTTGTCTTTTTCCTATTGATGTAAGAGTCCTTTGACTATTCTGGATACTAATCCTTTAGTTATATGCCAGGCAAATATTCTCTGTCTCTCTCTCTCTCTGTCTCTCTCTCTCTCTCAATATGAATTTCCTCTTTCAATGGTGTCTTTGGATGAAATAAATTCTTCTAGTGAAGTCAAATTTATCCACCTTTTCCTTTACAATTAGTGCTTTTTGTATTTTTTTTAAAAGTCTTGGAGGGCCGAGCCCGTGGTGCACTCGGGAGAGTGCGGCGCTGGGAGCGCAGCAGCGCTCCCGCCACAGATTCGGATCCTATATAGGGATGACCGGTGCGCTCACAGCACTCACTGGCTGAGTGCAGTGCAGCCAGTCTCAAAAAAGGACAAAAAAAAAAGGTCTTGGAGAGTGACATCATCAAGATGACAGAATAGATGACTCTCAGCATCTTGCTGTCATACAACACATAATCAGCTTACAACTATTAAAAAGCAAAGACTGACAACCTGGAACCACTGGAGCTGGAGGACGAAGAGGAGAGACCAACGGAGCCCACAAAGGCGCTGGAGGCAACGGTGAGAGCATGTAGGGACAGCACCCATTATTCTGAGTCAGCCTGGTACAGAGGCAGGGACTACCTGTTACACATGGACCCAATCTGGAAAAAGCCACAGTACCCTTCACAGTAACCTGCTTGGAGTCTGCAGTGGAGAGGAGGGCTTTGGAGAGCATCATACCAGCCCACAGGCCATAAAGACCAATGGCAGGATTCCCCCTAGGCCTATATAGGAGCCAGTGGCCACAACTGACTAGAGAGAAAGAGCCGCTCAGAGGCCAACAAGTTATCTCAAGGGACGCGTACAAGGCCTGCCCCCCAAGAAGCAGTTGGAGTGCAGGGGAAAGGCTGGTCCACTAGGGGAACACTGGGCGCAGCATGGGCAGCTGGTCTCAGTGAAAATCGGTTAGATCAACAGAACTGCAGGGGGATCAATCTGCAGGAAAGACTGTCCTGGGACAGAATTTCCACACAGCTCAGACCAGAAAGTGATTAATGAGCCATATGAAAAGACTTCCCCCCAAAACAAACAGCAAATACCAGTCTCCTCAAATGCCCAGACATCAATGAAAAGACACCAAGATCAAGAAAGAGTAGAGAAATATGTCACCAGCAAATGAAACAAAGCACCAGCAACGGATGCAAAGGAACAGCAGATCTATGAAATGACAGAGAATTCAGAATAACCCTCATAAGGATGTTCAGGGAGTCACAAGAAAATAAAGACAGAAGATTAAATGACATCTGGAAAATAATTCAGGAGCAGATGATAAACTTGACAGAGGAAGAGAATAAATTTTAAAAATCAAATAGAAATTCTAGAAATAAATAATACATTATCTGAATTGAAAAACTTGATAGAAAGCTCTAACAGTAAACTTAATCAAACTGAGGAAAGAATCAGTGAGGTCAAAGATAAAACTCATAAAATTACCCAATCAGAAGATCAAAAAGAAAAAGAATAAGAGAAAATGAAACAGAAATATAGCAAATATGGGGCTCCCTCAAGCGAAATAACCTCTGCATAATTGGCATATCCAAAGGAAAGGAAAAAGGAGAGATATAGAAAGCATATGCAAGAAAATAATGGCTGAAAATTTCCCAATTATGGATAAAGAAGACAGCATCCAGGCACAAGAAGCTCTGAGGTCATCAGTCAAATTCAATCCAAGGAGGAACACCCCAAGGCACATCATAAACAAATTATCAAAAACCAAAGACAAAGAGAGAATATCAAAAGCAGCAAGAGAAAAGAAACACGTAACATTTGATGGGACCCCAATATGTCTCTCACTGGATTTCTCAGTAGAAACCTTACAGGCCAGAAGAGAATAGGATGATATATTCAGTGTGCTGAAGGAAAAAGACTATCAGTCAAGAACTCTGTATCTGCCAAAACTAACTTTCAAATATGAAGGAGGAATGAAGTCTTTCCCATACAAACAAAAGCTAAGGGAATTCATCAACACTAGACCTGCCTTACAAGAAATGCTAAAGAGAGCTCTTCAATCTGAAAAAAGGTGACACTAAGGAGCAGCAAGAAAACATTTGAAGGTATGTAACTCATTAGTAAAGTAAATTCACAGACAACCTCAGAATACTTCTCCAATGTCATAAGTGTGGTGAATAAACCACTTACATCCTTAGTTCAAAGACAAAAGGACAAACCTAACAAGACACTAATATATACAACAACCATATAAGAAATAGGCAATAATAAAAAATGTATCTTGAAGCAATAAATTGTGAAAAAGTGAGGGAAAATGACACCAAAGCATAGGGTTGGCTTTGGTTTTTTCTTTTTTATTAGTGATCAAAGTTAAGTTATTATTAGTCTAAAACAACTTGTTATAACCAAAACATGTATTTTGTAAGCCTCTTGGTAACCATAACACAAACACTTAGAAGAGAAATACTAAAAATAAACAGTGAGAAAGCAAAATGTAAAGCTAGAGTAAACCACTCAACCACAAAGGAAGACAGTAAGAGCAGAAAAAAGGAAAAAAGAACCACAAAACAACCAGGAAAAAAAAAATAGCAACATGGCAGTAATGAGTTCCTATATATCAAAAATAACCCTAAATGTAAAAGGATTAAATGCTCCAGTTCAAACACACAGAGTGACTGAATGGATTATAAAACAAGAACCAACAATATGCTGCCTCTAAGAAACTCATCCAATAAAGACATAAACCAGATGAAAGTGAAGGGATAGAAAAAGATATTTCATGCAAATGGAAAACAAAAAAGAGCAGGAGTTGCTATGCTTTTTTTTGAGGGGAGGTGACTGTCTGGCATGGGGAACCAAACCCTTGACCTTGGTATTACAAGGTGGTGCTCTAACCAACCACCAGCCCCTTGGAGTAGCTATACTTATACCAGATAAAACAGACTTCAAGCCAAGGAAAGTAAAAAAAAAAAAAAAAAAAAGGAAAGGAAGATCGTTATATAATGATAAAGGTATTAATTCAACAAGAGGATATAACAATTTTAAATATATATGCACCCAACTCCAGAGCACCCAGCTATATAGAGCAATTACTATTGGACCTAGCAGGAGAGATTGACTCTCACACAATAATAGTTAGGAACTTTAACACCCCATTGTCAGCAAAAGGCAGATCATCCAGACAGAAAATTAACCAGGAAACATCAAAATTAATCTCAACTATTGGCTGACTTGACCTATGGAAATGTGTACAACATTTCACCAAACAGCTTCAGAATATACATTCTTCTCAGCAGCACATGGAACATTCTCTAGAATAGACCATATGTTAGGACACAAAACAAGTCTTAACACATTTTTAAAAATCAAAATCATATCAACTACCTTACCCAACCACAAGAATAAAACTAGAAATCAACAACAACCATATGCAAACAAACTGGGAAACTTAGAAGAAACAGATAAATTCCTGGACACATACAACTTACCAAAGTTGAATCATGAAGAACTAGAAAACCGAAACAGATCAATAATGAGTAATTAGATTGAAGCAGTAATAAAACGTCTTCCAACAAATGAAACCCCAGGACCAGATGGCTTCACTACAGAATTCTCACTAACATTTAAAGAAGAACTAGCACCAATTCTTCTCAAACTCTTCCAAAAAACTGAAGAGGAAGGAATGTTGGGCTACACCCGGGCCGCCAGCCATTTTGGGAAAGTACCTCAGCCATTTTAAACTTGCTTCGGGCTGATTCTGGGAAACCGAAACCTAAGCGGAGAACTCAAAACTTAAAAGAACTAACTTCCGGGGTATGGTGACTCTGCACTTTTTTCCCGCCTGCCCTGTCCTCACCCCTCCTCCCGGGTAGCAGTGTGTCAACTCCCTATTGGATAAGAGCTCCCCCGCCCCTGGTACCTTATAAAAACCCCTGCTTGCTGTAATAAACAGAGTTCCGGCTTTGACCGCTCTCCCGGCTCGGTGTTCTTTCTTTGTCCCCGGGGCCGAAGCGCAGAGGGGATCGGGCCTGCGACACTCATCATCCCACTCAGCCCCACAAAAGGTTACCGCCGGCTGGTCCGGGGTCCCTTCCCGCCCTGTGTTGTTGGTCCCCGGTGGCGAGGAACCAACAAAGGAACACTTCCAAACTCATTCTATGAGGCCAGCATTACCCTCATATCAAAACCAGAAAACGACACAATGAATAAAGAAAACTACAGACCAATATCCCTAATGAACACAGACACGAAGATCTTCAACAAAATACTAGCAAACAGAAACCAGCAACAAATTAAAAATATAAACTATGATCAAATGGGATTCATCCCACGGATGCAAGGGTATTCAACATATGCAAATCTATAAACATGATATGTTACACCAATAGAATGAAGAAGAAAACTCATACGATCATTTCAGTAGACAAAGAAAAAGCATTTGATAAAATCCAACATCCCTTCATGATAAAAACACTCAAAAAATTAGGTTAGAGGGAATGTACCTCAATAAACGCCATATACAACAAACCCACAGCTAATATCATACTGAATGGACAAAAATCAAAGGCTTTTCCTCTAAAGATCTGGAACAAAACAAGGACACCCACTTTCCCCACTCTTAGTCAACATAGTACTGGAAGTTCTAGCCAGTGGAATAAGGCAAGAGAAAACAAGAAGGGACATCCAAATAGGAAAGAAGGAAGTCAAATGATCCCTATTTGCAGATGACATGATCCTATACATTGAAAACCCTAAAGACTCCATCAAAAATTTACTAGAATTAAATAAATGAATTCAGTAAAGTGGCAGGATGCAAAACCAACACACAAAATTCAATAGCCTTCCTATACACCAATAACAAAATAGCCAAAGAAGTAATCAAGAAAGTAATCCCATTCACATTAGCTACAAAAAAAAGAAAAAGAAAGAAATATCTAGGAGTAAATTTAACCAAGCAGGTAAAAGACCTCTACAATGAAAACTATAAAACATTGGTGAAAAAAATTTAAAGAGGACACATAAATGGAAAGATATCTCATGTTCATGGGTTGGAAGAATTACTATCATCAAAATGTCCATATTACCCAAAGCAATCTACACATTCAACACAATCCCTACCAAAATACCAATGACATTCTTCACAAAAATAGAAAAAAGATGATCTTAAAATTTGTATGGAACCCCAAAAGACCCATATAGCTAAAGCAATCCTGAACAAAAAGTACAAAGTTGGAGGCATCATGCTTCCTGACTTCAAAATATGCTATAAAGCTACTGTAACCCAAACAGCATGGTTATATAGCATAAAAAGAAACATATGCCCAGAAATAAATTCACACATTTACAGCCAACTGATTTTCAATAAAGGCATCAAGAATATACAATGCAGAAAGGACAGCCTCCTCAGTAAACAGTTCTGAGAAAACTGGATATCTACATGCAGAAGATTGAAACTAAACCCCTATCTTTTATCATACACAAAAATCAACTCAAAGTGGATCAAAGACCTAAATTTCAGACCCAAAACTATGAAACTAACAGAAGAAAACATAGGGGAAACACTACACAAAATGGGAGTGGGCAGTGCTCTTTTGAGCTAGACTATAAAGGCACAGGCAACTAAAGCAAAAATACATACATGGGACTACATCAAACTAAAAAGCTTCTGAACAGCAAGGGACACTGCCAAAAAAAAAAGTGAAGAGACAACCTACAGAATGGAGGAAAGTGTTTGCAAACTACATATCAAACAATGGGCTAATAACCAAAATAAATAAGGAGCTTAAATAACTCAAGAGCAAAAAACAAATAACCCAACTAAAAAATGGGCAAAAGGGCCAGCCCGGTGGCGCACTGAAGAGTGCGCCGCTTGGGAGCGCGGCGGTGCTCCCACCGAGGGTTCGGATCCCATGTGGAGACCGGTTCCCGCTCACTGGCTGAGCGTGGTGCGGGTGCAACACCGAGGGTTGCAATCCCGTTGCCGGTCCCCGGTGCGGGCGCGACACCGAGGGTTGCGATCCCGTTACCGGTCAGTAAAAAAGACAAAAAAAGGAAAAAAAGGGGCCGGCCCGGTGGCACACTGCTACAGTGCGCCGCTTGGGAAGTGCGGCGGCGCTCCCGCTGAGGGTTCGGATCCCACATACAGACTGACTGCTCACTGGCTGAGCGAGGAGCGGGGGCAACACCGAGGGTTGCGATCCCGTTGCCGGTCCCGGTCCGGTACGGGCGCGACACTGAGGGTTGCGATCCGTTGCCGGTCACGAAAAAAGACAAAAAAAGGGAAAAAAAAATGGGCAAAAGACCTGAACAGATGTTTCTCAAAAGAAGACATGAAAATGGCCAACAGGTACATGAAAAAATGGTCAACATCATTAATCATCATGAAAATGCAAATTAAAACCACAACAAAATATCATCTCACTCCAGTTAGAAAGGCTCTTATCAACAAGACAGAAAATAACAAATGCTGACGAGGATGCAGAGAAAAAAGAACTCTCCTACATTGCTGGTGGGAGTGCAAATTGGTACAGCCACTGTGGAAAACACTATGGAGGTTCCTCAGAGAACTAAAAATAGATCTACCCTATGACCCAGCTATCTCACTATAGGGTATATATCCAAAGGAAATGATATCAATACATCAAAAAGACATGTGCACTCCCATGTTCATCGCAGCACTATTCACAATAGCCAGGAGATGGAATCAACCTAAATGTCTATCAGTGGATGAACAGATTAAAAACCTGTAGTGTATATGCACAACAGAATATCGCATATTCTGTTTGCAGCAACATGGATGGAACTGGAAACCATCATATTAAGTGAAATAAGTGATTTAATTCTTAAAGTTTGTGATTTTCTCTGTAGAGTAGCTCCACACCAGAGCTTCCTTTTTGTTAGATTTTGTTAGATCACTCCACTATGCACTTTTTGTTAGATGTATCCATATATATTTCATATGTTTAGGCTTCTACTGTGACATTTTTTAAATATATATTTGTTACTTGTATATAAAAATATAATTAATTTTGATATATTGGCAATATATCCAGCAACCTTGTTAAATGCGTGTTAATTCTAATAATTCATCGGCCAGATTTTTTCATTCTGAACTGTAATGGCTACAAATAGTGACTTTTTTTTCCTTCTTCCTTTCCAATCATCATGTCTTTCTCCCTTCCTCTCCTTCTCCCTCTCTTTTTCTGTCTTTCTCTCTCTTTTGCCTTGCAGCACTGGCTAGAATCTCCAGTATAACACTAAGTAGAAGTGGTGTTTCACACATCTTTGTTCTTGATCTCGAAGGAAAAGCATCTAATATGTCACAATCATGATGTTCATGGTAAATCTTATTGTAAATACCCTTTATCAGTTAAGGGCATTTTTCTACCTTTAGTTTTTCTCATGAATGGATTTTGAAATTTACCACATGCTTTACCTGTATTTATTGAGTTGATCATATGAATTTTATCTTCTAATTTGTTAATGTGGTGAATTTCACTTATTAGTTTCTAATATTAAATATATTTCACGCCTTTTTCCTCTGCCTCCATGAATTTTAATCTTCCATATTTCCCATCTTGTTGTCTCTCTGAGTTTTATTATTGATAATTTTTTTCTGAGCTATCTTCCATTTCTCTAATTCTTTCTTTAGCTTCATATACTAGGTTAAAACTATCCAGGAGATTTGTTATTCATTTATTTTGGCTTTTTCCTAGATGTTCTAGATATTTTTCAATTTTATGTCATTTTAAAATATAATTTCCAGTTTTTCATCAATATTTTCAAGATTGTCTTTTATTTCATTAAAATAGTAAACAAAGTCTACTGAATGAAAATAGTAATACATAGTATCTATGAGCATATTATGAGAAGTACAGCCCAGGCCATGACAAAGCTCTATAATTTTTCTTTTTTTTTTTTTCCTTTTTGTGTGTCCGGCAACGGATCACAACCCTCAGCGTCGCGCCCGTACCGGACCGGGACCAGCAACGGGATCACAACCCTCGGTGTTGCTCCCACACCTCGCTCAGCCAGTGAGCGGGAACCGGTCTGTATGTGGGATCCGAACCCTCGGCGGGAGCGCCACCACGCTCCCAAGCGGCGCACTGTAGCAGTGCGCCACCGGGCTGGCCGAAAGCTCTATAATTTTTCTTTGGACATGTTTGTCAGCCTCATTAGACTGGGCCCAAGGCAGGGACTTCTGACTTAAACTATTGTGTTTAGGTCCCCAGTGCCCAGCACATGCCTGTAAAATTCACAACTACGGAGACCAAATAAGTTAATCTCTACGCTTTAGCACAGGAACTTAAAGTGTGGTCTATGTCCACACAAAGATAAACTTTCCTTTATTTTAAGAGTTATATATTCATTATAATGTGGATTCTTTTAAAATATGGCTGTGCTATAGTTTGAATAATGGTGTCCCCTCCAAAATTCATGTTGAAACTTAACCCCAAATGCAACAGTTTTAAGAGGTGTGGCCTTTGGGAGATGATTAAGTCACAAGGGAAGAGTCCTTAGCACCCTTATAAAAGGGCTCAAGATTGAAGAGAGTGCTCTCTTGCCATTCTGTCCCTTCCACCACGTAAGGACACCAAATTTGACCCCTCCAGAGCAACAAGGAGCCATCTTGGAAGCAGACAGCAGCTCTCACCAGACACCAATCCTGCTAGCAGCCTCCAGAACCATGAGAAATAAATTTCTATTGTGTGTAAATTACATTGTCTGTGGTGTTTTGCTATAACAGCACAAAGAGACCAAGACAGGCTGGTATATCAAACCCACAATTTCACAGATGTTACTGCTTAGGACCAGGGTACTCCTCTTAAAAAGGACATCTACTTAAAGAAAAGAAAATATTCAAAATACTCAAAATACTATTGAGTGGTTATATGTCCCTGGTAGTTTTTTCTGCATTAATTTTGCAATAACACTTTGAGGTGAGTGATATTATTTTCATCACCGGCTTGTAAACAAAGATTCTGAAATACAGATAAGTTAAGCAATTTGCCCAGAGTCCACAGCTAAAAATAAATGAGAATAATAATAGCTAATAGTAAGTGGAATAACTAGGATTTGAACCCAAGCAGACTAGTTTCAGAGCCATTCTCTTATCACTGTTATTTTGCATTCCCTAATAATGGATCAGCAAAGAGGCATGAATCTAGATAGAAGGTATAAAAATTATGGAGTTACTGAATTACCAAAATTTTGGACGTAATTCCCTGTCCCATAAGAAAACCAGTAAGAAAGTGAACCCTAACTGATGTGACAATCTTAAATATTTTATTTTACCTGTCTGCAAGGTGGCCAAATATCAATGCTCCCAACAGAACTCCAAACATAAATAGGGGCTG
Source organism: Galeopterus variegatus (assembly GCF_000696425.1). Lineage (NCBI taxonomy): Eukaryota > Metazoa > Chordata > Mammalia > Dermoptera > Cynocephalidae > Galeopterus > Galeopterus variegatus. Next base: position 567,546 of record NW_007726810.1, read on the forward strand.
GATCAGAATTCTGAACCATTTTCGGTCACAGACCAGATTCCATTCGGTCACCACAGTACTCTTCCACTTGCTTTGGTCATATAGGTAGCCATCCTCACAAAGAAAGTTACTCTTAGTGCCACTGTATTCATAGTCCAAATGTGATATGTTTTCCCTCCGGATCCTGCTGCACCTTGAAAGCTCCCAGATCTCACCATCCTGCAGCCGCACTGTAATGTGATCTTCCTGGCCTGGAGACAACAGGGCCCAGGTGTCCTCCAACCTCCAACTAGAGAGATTGTGGAAAATAACCTGACTCACATTGCCTGGGGGCTTGCAGGTATAGCGGGGGGTGAATGTCATGAACACAGAAGACAGGTAGTGGATACCACAAGAGATATTCTGGAAGGCACATATAAAATAGAGAAATATCTGGAATCTGCAAAGAGAAGAAAAACTCATTACTATGTCTGACCTATAGGCCAAAGAAGGACATAAATAAATACAAAGGGTCTCCATCATGTTTACCTTAACATACTCACAGATGGATAAATACAGAAATAATTATAGATATGGGTTTGTATACATACATATATTACCTAGCTCTGTCTACTGAACAGCCTAGAAGCAATGACATCCCAATAGTAACAAGCCCACCCACTGCCCAGATCTTGGTTTCTAAATACCATTCTCCAATAAAAGAAGATAGGAAAAATGGCTGATTCTAAGATCAGGACGGGGAGAATACAAGATAAGCTTGGAGTATCTTGTAGTATCAGAAAGCAAGCAAGTGCTCTCAGTCATATGTAAAAGCTAAAAAAGTTGATCTCATAGAAGTAGACAGTAAAATAGTGGCTAGAGACTAGTAAGGGGAGGGGAAAGAAGGGAATAGGGAGAGGGTGGTCAGTGGATACAAAATTGCAGCAAGATAGGAAGAATAAGGTCTAGTGTTCTATAGCAGGGTAGGGAGACTACAGTAAACAACCAATTACTATATAATTTCAAGTAGCTAGTGGAGAGAATTTTGAATGTTCCTACCACAAAGACATGACAAATGTTTGAGATAATGGATATGCTCATACCCTGATATGACGATTGCACACTATATAAATGTACCCAAATATCACACTGTACTTCATAAATATATACAATTTGTCAAGAGTCAATTAAGAAAAAATAAATAAAAAGAAAAAAATTTTTGAATAAATTAAAACAAAACAAAAAAAGGAAGTGCTCAAAAACACAAAAGGATGAGGGCATGTCAAAGGGACACAGGAACCAACCTCAAAGAGTTCCAATAGCCCAAACTGAAACAATTTGAGCAACAAAATAAATATAGTAGTATATCCCATAGTCTAAAAAAAATATGCATGAATCCATACTGTGATGGTTTATTTTATGTGCCAACTTGACTGGATTAGGAGTGGCCAAGATAGCTGGTAAAACATTATTGCTGGGAGTGTCTGTGACGGTTTCTCCACAAGAGATTAGCATTTTGAATTAGTAGACTGAGTAGAGAAGATCACCCTCACCAGCAGGAATATGCATCATCCAATCCCTTGAGGGCCTGAATAGACCAAAAAGGCAAAGGATGTGCAAATTCACTCTGTCTGCCTAAGCTGGGACATCCATCTTCTCCTTCCCTAGACATCTGCACTCCTAGATCATGGGTTTTTGGACTTAGACCAGGACTTATGTCCTCCCACCCCCAGTTCTCAGGCCTTTGGTCTGGGACTAAATTGCACCACTGGCTTTCCTGATTCTCCAGCTTGCAGACAGCAGATCATGGGATTTACAGACCTCCATAACCATTCGATACAACTCCTATAAGAAATAATATACATTGATGGAGTTTGGATGTGTTGTCCCCTCCAAAACTCATGTGGAAATTTGATCCCCAATGTGGCAGTGTTGGAAACTGACTGAGTCGTGGGGGCGGATCCCTCATGAATGGATTAATGTTCTCCCTGAAGAGAGGGGAGATTAATGAGTGAGTTCTCACTCTATTAGTTCCCGTGAGAGCTGGTTGTTTAATAGACCCTGGCACCTCCTCTCTCTCTTGCTTCCTCTTGCCATGTGATCTGCTTGTACCTGCCAGCTGCCTGCCATTTCCACCATGAATAGAAGCAGCCTGAGGCCCATGCCAGATGCAGCTGTCCCAGAATCATAAGCCAAATAAACCTCTGTTCTCTATAATGACCCAGTTTCAGGTAATTTTGTTATAGCAACACAAAACGGACTAATACATACATATAAATATATATGTAAATATATATGTGTACATTTACAAAAGTGTGTGTGTGTGTGTGTGTGTGTATATATATATATATATATATATACACACATATACACTGCCAAAACTTTATGGAAAAAATGGAACTAAAAGATAATACAAATCTTCCTGTGAACTTTTTGAAGATATCTCATATATCTCCTATTGGTTCTGCTTTTCTGGAGAACCCTGACAAATTCACCATACTGATATAAATAAATGATTGGACAAATAAGTAACAGGGAAAAAAGAGACTAATCTTTCTTACAGTAGAATTCCCATTACTATCTGTAGATAGTCCCGCTCTCCAGGAAGTGGAGTTTAATTCCTACAATTTACTCTTTGAGGATGGGCTGCACTTAGTGACTCATTTCCAAAGAACAGAGTAGGAAAAGAGGGAAAACAGTAACTTTTACAGTGGGGAAACCTGGCATACACCATCTTCACCATGTGATGAAGGTTATCATCCCCAGTGACGTACCCCCTCATGTGATGACAAGGGCACTTCACCTCTGTGGCTTTCTTTCCCAAAACCATAAATGTAGCTCAATCATAAGAAAACAACCCCAGATTGGGGATTATTCCACAGGTTACCTGGCCACTACGTCAAAAGATTATGAAGGTCATAAAAAACATGTAAAGACTGAGAAAATGCCACAGACCAGAGGAGACTGGGGTTAACATGACAACTAAATGCAATATGGTCCTCTAGACTGGATCCTGCAACAGGAACAGGACTGCTGGGTTGAATGTGTCCCGCAAAAGTTCATGCATTGGAAACTTGGTCTCCATTATTACAGTGTTAGAGGATGGGAAATCTGATTATGGTATTTGAAAGATGGGGCCTTTGAGAGGTGATTGGATGGTGGGGACTGTGTCCTTGTGAGTGGATTAATCCGTTCTTGGAGTAACAGACTCATGGCTATTAGCATGGGCATGCACTGGTGGCTTTATGACAGCTCATGAGAGAGCTCATGCCATTCTCACCATGTAATACCCTACATTGCCACCAGACTCTGTAGAGAGTTCCCACCAAAAAGAAGGCCCTCACCAGATGTGCCCGCTGTGCTATGGACTTCCCAGCATTCAAACTGCAAGGAATAAATTTCATTTCTTTATGAATTACCTGATTTCAGGTATTCTGTTATAAGCAACAGAAAACAGACTAATACAAGGACATTCACAGAAAAACTGGTTAAATGCTGATAAGTGTGTAGTTAGTTAATAGTAATGTACTAATATCAGTTTCTTAGTCTTGACAAATATGCTATGGTAATGTAGAATGTTAACAATGTGGGAAACCGGGTGAGGGGCATGTGGGATCTCTCTACAGTATCTATGCAACTTTTCTGTAAATTTTAAATTATCCAGAAATAAAAAGTTTATTTAAAATTTAAAAAAATAAATGTAAGGTTCCCAAATTCACAGACTCAAACCAACAGTGACATATTTTCTGAAATAAAAATTGTCTCACAGGGCTGGCCCGGTGGCGCACTGGAGAGTGCGCTGCTTGGGAGCACAGCGGCGCTCCCGCTGAGGGTTCAGATCCCATGTGGAGACCGGTTCCCGCTCACTGGCTGAGCGTGGTGCGGGCGCGACACCGAGGGTTGCGATCCCATTACCGGTCAGTAAAAAAAGAAATAAAAAGTTTATTTAAAATTTAAAAAAATAAATGTAAGGTTCCCAAATTCACAGACTCAAACCAACAGTGACATATTTTCTGAAATAAAAATTGTCTCACAGGGCTGGCCCGGTGGCGCACTGGAGAGTGCGCTGCTTGGGAGCACAGCGGCGCTCCCGCTGAGGGTTCAGATCCCATGTGGAGACCGGTTCCCGCTCACTGGCTGAGCGTGGTGCGGGCGCGACACCGAGGGTTGCGATCCCGTTACTGGTCAGTAAAAAAGACAAAAAGGAAAAAAAAAATTATCTCACAAGAACAATTGTGCCCACAGGACAGCAGGGTACAATATATAAAAGTTGGACTGTCCCACATAATTCAAAGCCTGGAATTAAGAGTTGGAGCAGCCCAGGCTGGCCAGTTAGCTCAGCTGGGTAGAGCACAGTGTTATAACACCAAGGTCAAGGGTACAGATCCCCATACTGGCGAGCTGCCAAAAAAAAAAGAGTTGAAGCAGCCCCTTTGAGTGACTTAATTATTTAGATTGAAAACAGAATCAGTTCAGACAATGACCAACATTACTATAAAACTATTATTACAAGAAATAGAAAATAGTTCCCGTAAGATCAAACTGAGGTAAAATTGCACCTCTGACACTTGACCTCCGTCTCCTTCCTGCTTTGCAGACCTGCCCACCCCACCGCATCCCGATGCTCCGTCTCACTGGAAGGTGCTTCTGACCATCCTTTCACTCAGCAGTTCTCACACGTTTTGGTCTTAGGAGCCTTTATAGTCGTACAAATTTGGAGGACCCCAAGGGGCTTTTCTTCATATGGGTCATACCTATCAATATCTATGTACTAGAAATTAAGATAGAGAAATTTTACAATATTTATTAATCCGCTTAAATATAACGATAACAAACCCATTGCATGTTAACATTAAATAACACACAGCTGTAGTTTTCAAAACTAAATGAAACAAAACTAGTGAGAAGGGTGGCGCTGTTTCACGTTGGCTGCTGCATTACAGCTGGCTTCTCATACCTGCGACCGCGGCCAGTCTGGTGCCTATTACAGGCCGTCCGGCCTCCGGAAAACCCCACTGTACTTTTGCAAGAGAATGAGTAAAGGAGGCAGCTGAGTCTCAGGACAACAGTCATGGCCTTGCAGACCCCAGATGCCTCCCAGAGCTCTGCATATCGCATCTTGAGCCCTGGTGGTCTAACCTGCTCCTTCTGCACTGCTCCCTGTTCACTGCTTTTCCCCCCACACACTAAATGCCTTCTTTCAACCCCTCTTTATCCTCACCGCCTGCTTCCCCCAGTCCCACCTCTTCTATTTGCTTCCCCCTTTTCCAGTCTCATTCATTTACTCATTTTCTCCATTTTTCCTTCCATTCTGTGACCACGATATGCAAGTGAAGTATTGCTCTGTTACTTATGTTGATTTTTTAGAGAACACTAAAGTGTTTTCTATTTCTCTACCAAACCAGCAACAAAAAAGTCCCATAAAAGGTTTACGTAAAGTCCCATCAGGGCAGAAACTGTGGCTCAGTCACTTCAGTGTCTCCTGTAGCACAAAGCGTGGTGTGCAGTGCACTAGATATAGACTGTTAGAGAATGCCTCGGGCTGAAAATGAACAGCGCATACTCAATGCTGCTGGTTAGGAGAGAGACTTAATAGGCCAGTGTATCCAAAAAACTCTGACTGGGCTCCCCGTCAGTGAAAAAAAAAAAAAAAAATTGTGTGTGTATGTATGGACGCATGCGCACATGCAGACACAGAATGAGTGTATATAGGGCCGAGCCCCTGGCGCACTCGGGAGAGTGCGGCGCTGGGAGCACAGCCACGCTCCTGCCACGGGTTCGGATCCTATATAGGAATGGCCGGGTGCTCACTGGCTGAGCGCGGTGTGGGCGACACCACACCAAGGGTTGCGATCCCCTTACCGGTCACGAAGAAGACAAAAAAAAAAAAAAGAAAAAAAGAATGAGTGTATATACATACACATATTCATATAATATGAAATTAACATAATTTGTATTGAAATTTAAATTTGCATATGTGTATTTTTACTTCTATACATGCATTCATATGTATAATGGGTGTTTTTTATGGCACTCCAAAGGATCATCTGTGCCCACCACGGGGGTGAACACAACCCCAGTTTGGAGACTATCGCGAGTGACAATGCTAGGCAAAGGCACAGAGTGCTGCTGTGAAGTATAAACCCAGCGATCTCCCCAAGTCCTCACAGATAACTGCCAGGCTGGTACATGGCCACCATTCCTCACGTCTTATAGAATCTCATGTACATCAATAATAAGTATAAAACGGAATCATTTTAAAGTGCTGACAGCACAAGTTGGTCATGTTGGCCACAGTTTCAAAGCTGAACTCTGTATCTGGCACTGGCCCTGGTAGCTAGTGCAGAGGAAAAAACACAAAGCCAAAGGCAGGTAGGAATTAAGTAACTTCCTTCTAGCTACGGAGGACAGGAAGAACACTCAAGTTACTAATCTCAGGGTCTCTTTGGGATGTGCAGCCAAGAGAAGATCTTGGAGCCCTGATTAGTCATTGAGGCTAATGGGAACCAGTCCTGTTTCTTCAGAAAAGGTGCCTCTCTCAGAAGGAAAATGATCATAAATCAGCCTACATCTATTCTACACAGAGGATCTGGGCAGGAACAGCAGGCTGAGAAGACAGGCCTGAGTTGCTCTGGCTCAAAAGACCCCATGAGCTAAGATCTTGGCTTGAAAGAGTAGTACTGAACCGTCACCCCTGCAGATCAGAGCCCCTGCGCACTGGCTGCTGTCACCACAGAGCCTCAGGGTCAGGTTCTGCCCTAAGCCTGTGACCACATGGAGGTGAGCACCTGGCATGGCCAGTAGGTCACCTGCCCCCAGGCAATTGGCTTGCCCATTCAGGAGGTGTTTATTCCTTCCCCAGCATTTTCTCAGGAAGCATTTTATAACCTGGAGGAATAATCACTAGCAAGAATGGCTCTGTTAGAGATTCTCAAGCCTACAATTCCATCCCAACAGTTCTGCTTCTATCAGGCAGATTCTAGATTGGCCTCATGTCATGCAGCAAAGGTCATTTCCCCTCTCCCTTGCTCAGTTTATACCTGCTGCTTGTGCTGCATATAACACCATATTCAGCATTCTCTTAGTCACTGTGCACATTCTATTAACACCTTATGTTTGACCGTGCTTTAAAGTTTAAGCACTTTCACACTCATTATCTCATTTAATCATTTCAACACACTTCAAAGTTTGTGGGCAAGCTGAAGTTTAATGATCAAAAAAATCTCTGCTCCGCAAATCACTCATGTAAATAAAATGAAAAGCCTATCTTACTTATGAAAATAGTTTATATTTACTATCTTTTTGTAAGAACAAACACCTAATGTGTCTACTTTGCTACAAGATATTAAACTAACAGGTGTTAACACCTGCCCTTGAAAGTAATAAAACTTGACTTCCCTAAAAGTGACCAGGAGTCAACATCATAAAGATATCAACGCTTGTGAAGTTAATTTATAAATTTAATTTTCAGTGCTGTCTGTAACTGCAAAACATTGAAAACTCAAATGTCCATTAACAGGAGATTGGTCAAAGAAATTACTTTAAAAGAGTAAATACTGTGTGGAAGATGCCAGAGGGAATGGGCAGTGTGGAGTTTTTCACTAAAAGACAACTCCTAGGGTCTAAAACAGATTGGGAATCACCCTATCCAAACCATACACTGTAGTTTGTGGTGAACTAGCATTTACTTGCCAGCCACTGCGGCAATAAACACCTTGGGCATCAGGTCTTCTTGAAACCAAATCCTTTTTGGGGCCTAAGAGGCATCCTACAACAACAATCCCATATGACTATGACTGAAAATGTAACAGAAATCATGTATTATGCACATATTTATAATTCTTTGACTCCACTCCACAAATTTCAACTCAGCAAACTATGACACTGCCCCTGCAAACAGCAGATATGTTTTGCTTGTCTAAAGTTTACCTGAGGCATTTGGGTTTGTTACCCAACTAGTCTCGTCACCTGAAGCAACTCCACCACTGAAAAGCTCACATTCTGCTCTCTGATAATGACCTCCCACCCCTCTAACTCCCAGTGAAGTAATGCCCTCTTTCTAAGAGCAGGACCGACGCCACTAAAGATAGCCCCTCTATTGTGTAAAAGTTAGGCAGGAAAAGTAGGGGTGAGACGGGAGGAGCTCTGCTGACTGCAAAATTATCTCATGTACTGTTGGCTTGCTTGCATTGGCTAATACCTTTTCGTGGTGAACGGGCGACCGAGTTGCCCGCCCGCGCTTGCAGCTTTAAAAACCCGGAACAAAGACGGTTCAGGGCCGCACCTTTGAATTGGCTGGTGTGGTCCGGCTGCTGGAAATAAAAATCTTTTTCTCTTTTTTCTATATCGGTGTCCAAGGGTGTTTTTTTCTCCCGACGCCTATAACACCATCATCCTTCCCACTGGCGCCACTGCAGCACCACCAGGTATGTCCAGTCTTTGGGTGCTACCAGCTTCTCCCATTTATTGCTGCCTTCCTGGCCTCAGTTCCTTCCCCAGCCAGGTGACCCCCATGGTCATCACTAGAACCATTCTTTCTCTCTCTCTTTCTCTCTCTCTCTGTCTCTCTCTCTCTCACACACATACACACACCAACACACACAGCATCCACCTTGGCAGGCCTCTGAAGCTAGGATTTGTCTTTTTGCCTAAACCCTCGTAATTTTGAGTCAAGAGGTCTAAGGTGGGGTTCAGGACTCCAAGGAGATTCTGATATGGGTGAAAATACTGCCCCAGGAAATCTAGTTCTCTGGTTAAACTATATGCTGATGCAAGGTCTGATATTCAAAAATATTTGACAATTATTTTGGACCAAAAGGAATTCTCATAAACAGATTATGAAGATGTAATTTGTTAAAACCACTTTGTAAAGCTGTCTGGCAGCTGACTACATGCACACTGTGACAGCATCTCCTGGGCATATAACCAACAAAATGTGTACACAAGTGCCCCAAAAGACGTATGCAAGAAAGAGCATTCATATACAACCTGGAGACAATCTAAATGTCTGTTGACAGTAAATGAATAAACTGTGGAATATTCATGCCATGAAACACTACATAGCGATGAAAATATACAAACTACTGTGACATAAACTATGGGTGAATCTCACAATGTCAAACAAAAGAAGCCAGATATAGAATATGTTCTTTTTCACTCCATTTATATAAAGTTTAGAATCAGGCAAAACTTACCTATGGTTGGATATAAGGACAGTAGTGAGTTTGGAGGAGAGGGAGAGAGTACTTCTTGGGAGAGAGCATGAGAAGGGATGATCTGGGTGGGGGTAACATGGGTGTGTTCCCTTTAGAATGATTCATTGGGTTCTAGATTCTGGTGCACATTTTTCTGTATATATGTGATAATTCAAAAGTTTTATATCTACAAGGCCCAGGGAAAGGGAAATGTATTCAGCAATGACTCTGCTGAGTCCTGTTGGGATGGGTGCCAAGGCATTCCAATCTGTCCACAAGGCACCAACCACCTGGATTTCAGCCTTGGATGGCCACCTGATCCATACTGACAAGGAGGCTGCTTTCCTGAGCAACAGTTTACCCAACTGCCTACTGGATGTCTCCGCTTGGAATTCCCACAAAGAACTCAAGGTAAACAAGTCTTAAACTGAGCTCACTATCTAAGCCCCAAGCCTGCCTCACCTAGAGTACAACTTTCTGAGTTTAGAGTCCCATCACCCACATAAACCAGAAGTCATGGGACTTGGGGGGTATGGGAGGGGGCCCACGGTCCCTCCCATTTCTCCTTCATGCCTTAGGGCCAGGAGGTCCCACCAATTCCACCTGTTAAAACTGCCTGGTCCTCCCTGCCTGCACTCCCACTGCTTCAGGCCAGTCCCTATTGTCTCTCACCTAGGCTCTTACTTAGGTCTTCACTGGCATACCTGTCCCACCTCTTGCCCCTTCGATGCACCCTCTACTCTGCAAGGTTATCTACCTAATACCCAAACTCCATAGCATGACATACAAAAATGCTCATAAGGATGATCATAAGCTTACTTCTCACCTTCCTTCTCTACCCTCATACTTTGTACCCTCCAAGTAATAAACCACTTAGTGGCCCCAAAAAAGCCATGCTAGTTCACATAAATATGTTCTCTATGTGCTAGAAAGGTCCCAAGCACTCTTTCCATTTAAATTTCCTTTTCCCTGTTGCAGGGATAACCTCTTGAAAAAACAAAACCCTATTTCCTTAGGCATCTAGCATTCTAACATATCACTCTCTCCTTTACAAAGATTATTGTCCCTCAGAGGTGTCATCCATGTACTCAACCTAGGGCCCTTCCAGGACAACAGACTTATAAATACAACACACCACTGTGCCCACAGCTAGAGAGACACACTCATGGAAAAAGACTCACACAACCACAATAGGCAGAAAACCCAGAGGCGAGGAAAAGCAAGGATGACCCAGGAAATGGACCCATGCAATCTGGGTGACAGGTGAAGAAAATTGCTTTTTACCTTAGATTTATATCATTCTGTATAAAGAATCATAACTGGTAGAATCCACCAAGGTTAAGAGCATGGACTCTGGAGCCAGAATGCAAAGGTTTAAATCTTGGCTATGTTACTTACCACCTGTGACCTTGGGCAAGATCCTTAACCTTTCTGTGCCTCAGTTTCCTCATCTGAACAATGGGCTACTGTGGGGATGAAATAAGTTAGTACATGGAAAGCACCTATGGTACATTGTAGGTGCATGTTATGATGTTCATTGTAGGTACACTGTTATGATGTTCATAAGCCAAAGTCAAAAAAAGCTTTATACATTGAAAAAGAAAAACTACCTATATCATAGGTTTGGATCAGTCCAGGCTCCATATTCCAACTCGGAAGGTTTAAGCTGTCTCTCCCCTTATCCCAAGACAACTAACTCAGGGATCCGGGGTGTTAGATTCTCCTGACACAGATGCCTAAATCTCAGTTTCTTCAACTTCTTCTCACACAGGGCTTACACTGTGAAGATCAGGGAACTTCAATATGGTTTCGGGACAAGTCCTGGAGTGGCTTTTTAACTCTTCTCAGATATCCTTATTAGGATAGTGCTTCATCACCCTAGGAATGACTAATGAGAATGAGAGGTAATCAGGGTTCTCAGCTTAACACTTTCACTAGGTTTCATTAAGAGAAGACTAAGTAATCATACAAAATAACCTCCCATTCTGTTTATAAACAATAAAGAGACTAATGAGAGCAAATTTCAGAGAAAAATGGGGTACCATGTTATGGTCACATTGTTTTCACCTCCCCCTGTAAGCACTGGCTTGTTACCGTTTTTCCTCCTGCAAGCTGCTTTCACAAGTCAGCCCTGCCCAGGGGCCTCAGGTAACAATGATAGCCATGACTTACTGAGAACTTACTGAATAAGACTTTCACATACGTTATCATGGGCAGCTAAGAGTTGTCTCCCAAAATCCATTCACGCCTTCTTCCACCATGGTGAGTTGTGTCTCCCCTTGAGCATGAGGACAACAGGTCCAGCGGCCCAGGTACATCAAGGGAGCCCCATACTGTGGATAGCAGAGTTGCGCCACCTGCTTGGGTCCCTGGATGATCCCAGGGAAAAGATCCTGCCCTGTACAGTTACTAAGAGGGGCTGTTACTTAATTGTGCTCAGGAGACCATCATGGTTGAGAGCCTGGGCTGTGGAGGCCACGGACATCCAATGGCATCCAATTCTTCTCTGCAATTACTACATCCGTGATGTAGACAGAAGTCTGCTTTTCTCATCTGTAAAATGAGGGTGATACTCCAATCTCATAGGCCTGTAGTGAAGCTTAACGGAGGTAACATGTGCAAAGAGTTTCTAACAGAGCCAGGCATAACTCAGCCTTCAACAAAGCAGGATCAGGAGGAAGCCCGGGAGCGCTGGGGTCTCCTGTCCTTCCTCCCCCTGCTCAAATGCTACCTTTTTGCAGACACTGGGAATCATAACCAAAATTTGTACCACCAGCCGCCTTCAAGAACAGCACCACATGATCTCTTCACTGAGTCTAGGAGGGCAGTAAGGCAGGAATTGTTATGATTCCCATTTCATAGATAGGAAACTGAGACACAAAGTATTCCCAGAGTCATGTCGGAAGTCAGTGGCAGGCCAGGGTTCAGATGTAGCTCCAAATCTCTGGCCACCACGTGGCATGTGACCCCTCACCCAGCTGCCTCTCAGAACATTCTGGGTGAGCCAGAGGAGGATTTGTCCCTAAACGAGTGAATGAACACATAAATAAATACATTTTAAATTGTTTTAAAAATCTATTTAACAAATGAAAAGAGGGCTTGCAAAGGTAACCGACTTGGGCTAAACCTAACGTTCCACCATGCAGTAGCTGTGAGTCCTTGCCCTCCAGCCTCAGTTTCCCAATCATTAAAATAAGGATTCGAACATCTCCTTTGCAGAGTCCCTGTAGGCATCAAATGAAGAACTGTGTGTAAGCCCCTGGCACAGTGTACCTGGCACATATTAGGTTTCTATAAACGGCACCCAGTCTGACTAACGGTTGTTCCTGGGCAACACCTGCCAGGCACAGAGGGAGACCCTGAGGCGGAGCGGGACAGCAGTGAAGGAGGTGTGGCTGCCAGGAACAGGCCGTCCTGTACCCCGTGATCCGGTCCGTCGGGCCGGGCCTCCTGACCCCGGCCCGCACCCGCCACACCCCACGCCGCCCCCAGCTCCTTCGCTCGCTGCGGGAAGGCAGCGCCGCCACAGCCAGTCCGGGGAGGGCATCTGGACGTCGCCTCCCACTTCGCTGGGGAAGGAGGCAGTGGAGCTGTTTGACGGTCGCCAGCGCAGCGCGCGAAGGCCCGGCAACCGAAAACAACAGACCCACCGGCGCCTCCACCCACGTGGCTCCCGTCCCCTCCCTACCTGACCTCCGAACCCCGACCCCCTACCTGCCGAAGTGCCCCACTCTGTCAAAAATCCGCTCCAAGTGGCCGGGACCCATGGCGCGGGCGTGCCCTGCGCGCCGAGCTCGCCAAGCGCCCGGGCTGCCGGCCCCGCCCCCGG
>NW_007726810.1:580669-609877 GCF_000696425.1 Galeopterus variegatus
ACTCCGCCCCGCCAGGCCGCGCCCCACACGCCGAGGGGCTCGGGACGCGCGCGGGGCGGGCTCTGCTGCTCCCTCCGTCCCTCCGAGTCCCCCCAGCACGTCCAGCTTCTCCCCGCAGTGGCCACCTCCCGGCCGCACGGTCCGACCCTTGACATTCGCCGTGTCCGCGTGGTGGCCGGGCTCGTGGGAAGCCCCGGTGCCTCAGGGACGGTGGTCACCCCACAGCCCAGGGTGGGGATGCCAAGCCCCAGCTCGGACTCGGAGCCGGAAGAACGACCCCGCCTCGAGGACGGCGCCCCTCCCGGCCAGCGGTGGCTCTCACACTTAGTGCCCGAGCACCCCCGCGGTCCTGTGCTTGGTTTTAAATGTACATCGATCTCTGGACTCCCCACGATTCAGCCTGTGCGGGTGGGAGAGGGCCAGGAATCTGATTTTTAGTAAGCAGACCAACTCGTCCCAAGCCACACGTTGAAGTGGACCGAGGTGTGGCACATACCCAACCTGGGCAAGGAAGGACTGACCTTCCAACTGGAAGGCAGAAGGTAAATGGACTTTTGTGAAGAAAGTCCCAAGAGCTGGTCCCCAGAGCCAAAGCAGAAAAGCCAGTTTCCAGCTCTGTTCACAGGGAGGGTCCCCTCCTCTGGTCAGCCTGGCAGTCACTGGCCCCACTGTGAGTGTGTCACTCTAAAGACCATTGGACCACGAGCTCCTAAAGGACAGGGATGCATTCTCTTGGTCTCTTCGTGTGTGTGTGTGTGTGTGTGTGTGTGTGTATCGTAACCCTTGGCTTGGTGTCTCTTGGTAGACAGAGTTCCACCAAAGTGGATTCTGATCACCCTGAGAAGTGGCAGGATCTTGCAAGTCTTAGTCAAGGGTTTTGCTCTAACCGAATGGCAAATGGAACTCCCTGCATAGAGACTTAAGCAGAAGAGTCACAAGAACAAACTTGTACTTGAATAGAAGTTGAAAAAGAGGAAAGCTCATTTCCCAAAGTACTTCCCTCACCCACTTGCTGCTGAGCCTGAGATAAAACCATTAAAGATTTACATATTTTTCTTATGCATACTCCTCTCTAGACATTTTCTTTTGAAATGCACATACTCCTGGAAGGATTAATGTATTAAGTAATAAACTAGACAGACATAAAAAAGCCTAAGTCCTCCAGATGAGGAATGCTGCAGAGGTACAAATGGTGGGGCTAGACGGGGAGCGGGGTGGGAATGGGAGGTGGGGGAGGAGGGTGAGGAGTTTTGTCCAGGGCTGACCCTAGGAGGAAAGGCAGGGGCCATGGAACCAGTCAAGACTCTATATTGCTTCAAAGCACCAGGGGGAAAGTCACCTGGAAAAGGTATAGAGAAATTGGACTTTTATTTGCTATACTAATTACACCAGATAAAAATGCCACACATAGATAAAACAGACAAATTCCTTGACAGACATAAAGTCCTCGAAAGATATAAATAGCCTGATATCTATTAAAGAAATTGAATTGCATTTAAAAACCTTCCCACAAAGAAAACCCCAGGGCCAAACATTTAAAGTAGTAAGACTGCAGATTCTGCCCAAACACTTCAAGGAAACTGAATAGAATACCTTCTAACTCACTCTATGGGCCAGCATCACATTGATACCAAAACCAAGCAAAGACATTATAAGAAAACTATAGACCAAAATATCTCATGAATATAAATGCAAAAATTCTTAACCAAAATTTTAGCAAATTGGATGCATCTTTTATAAAAAGGACAATACATCATGACCAAGAGAGATTTAACTCAAAGATGCAAGGATGATTTAACATCTGAAAATCAAGTGATATAATTCACCATATTAACATACCACATGAAAAAAACATATGACCATCTCAGAGACGTAGGAAAAGCATTTGACAAAATCTAACACCCTTTCATAATAAAACCACTCAATAAACTGGGAATAGAAGGGATATTTCTCAATCTGATGAAGGGCATCCATGAAACACCCATAGCTAAAAGGATACTTAGTGTGAAAGTCTGTATGTTTTCTCCCTAAGATCAGGCACAGACAGGGATGTCCACTCTCTTTCTATGTAGCTTCTTAAGGGGAGATTCTAACCAGGGCATTAGGCAAAAATACAGGCATCCAGATTGGAAAGGAAGAAGTAAAACTGTCTTTATTCACAGATCACATAATCAAATATGTAAAAAATCTGAGGGAATCTACCAAAACAAAGCTACTAAAATAAGTGACTTTAGCAAAGTTGTAAAATACAAGAGAACTATACAACAGACAATTATATTTCTATATACTAGCAAGGAACAATTGGAAATTAAAAAATTTTTAAATATCATTTTCAATAGCACTAAAAATATAAATAGTTAGAGATAAATTTGACAAAAATGTATAAGACCTGTAAACTGAAAAGTAGGTATGGCCACATGTAACTTTTTTTTTTCCCCTGAACATTTGTGAAATTTATCCATATTGATATGTGTAGTTCCAGTTCATTCTTTTTCATGGCTACATAGTATTCCATGGTTCCAATATACAACAATTTACTTAATCACTTTTTATTGATGGACATGCAGATTATAGCCAAATCTTCAGCAAACCTTCTACTACAGCAATTTTGCTATAAACAATCTGCATGCACATATAAGGGAGATTTTCTATATACCTAGGAGTGGAGTAGTTGTGTATACACATCAATTTTGTTAAATCTTGCCAAATTGCGCTCCAAAGTTATATCAACTTATCTTCAAGCCAGGAGGGTATAAAAGTTCTAATTTCCTCTCACTTTTGCTGAAACTTGGATCATCAACTCTTAAGATTAGTCAGTTTGGGAGATGTGAAAAAGCATTACACTGGGGTTTTAATTTGCATTTCCCTAATTAGTACTAAGGTTGTACATCTTTTCATTTGTTCATTGATCATTTGAGTACCCATCTAAGAATTGCCTATTCGTGTTTTTTGCACATTTTTCTATTAGGTTCTTTTTATTTGTGCTGATTTGTAAATGTTCTTTGCAGAATCTGGATACCTATTTTTTCATCAGGTAAGCACTATAAATAATGTATTTCGATCTCTTTAAGATATCTTTTAGCAATCAGAAGTGGTATTTTTTTAATGATGTCAAATTTATAAATATTTTCCTTTATAGTTTGTAATTTTGTGCCTTGTTTAATAAAGTCTTCTTTATCATTAGTCTACAAAAATATTCTTATATTTTCTTCCATATGTTTTAGGCTTTGGCTTTTCTCATTTAGGTTGTAAATCTACTGAAACAGATTGATTTGTTTGAGGTAGAGATCCAATTTTGGTTTTTTCCATATAGATAACAAATTGTCCCAGCATCATTTATTAAATATTCCATCCTTTTCTTGCATCACCACCTCTGTCATCTATAAAGTTTCTATTTATGTGTGAATTTGTTCTGAGCTCTCTAAGTCTGTTCCATTGGTCTATTTATTTATCCCTGTGCCCATGTGTCTTTATTATTATAGCTTTATACAATCTGCTCCAATCAGTCTTTCACTCCTACTACTCCAAAATAGCTCTTATCAAAGTTACCATGATCTCTATGTTGCCAAATTCAATGGTCAGTTCTCAATCTTTATCTTACTCACTATCCATGGTTAAACAAGAATTATTTTAAAAGGTAAAATCATAATTCACATACGGATATAAATATGAACATGTCAATGATTTTATTTTACTCACTAATTATGAAGGAACTAGTGAGATGTTACAACCAGTTCAAAGAAGAAGACAATGAACCCCACATATAAAAGCAATAAGGAATGCTACTATGAATTTACGAATAGATGAAAAACTGGTTTATCCACAGGGAAATTACATTCTTCCAACTCTACTGCTGCAATCAATTGCATTCCACCAGACCCTATTCATTTCTATAGATTATGTCCAACATGACCTCACTCTAACACTTTAGACTCGTTAATACCACCTCCTTCTCCATGTCTCCATCACATGTCTCAAAGCCACCTCATTCATACTTACCATGGCCACCCTCGATCCTGCTCCTCTCTAGCACTTCCCGTTTCAGTAAATGGCCCTCTTTCACCCAGTTGCTTAGGCCAAAATCCTTGGTGTCTTTTTTTACTCCTCTCTTGCTTTCACAATCCACATCCTTTTCTTTTAATAGAGTCTGATTCTATTACACTTCTCTCCACCCCCACTGCTAAACGTTTTGTTCAGACCACTATTATATCTTGCCTAGATTATGCAACATCCTCCTAACTGCTCTCGTTGCTTTCTCCCTTGCCCTACACAGCAGGCAAGTGTTTCTCAAACATATAATCCAGATCAAGTCACTTTTTGCTCAGCAGCTTCCTTATTATGCTTAGAATAAAATTCAGCATCTTTTCAAGGCTCTGGCAGCTTCTCTGACTCATCTCCTACCACTCTTTCTCGACCACTACTCCATTCCAGCCACACTCGCCTCCAGGCTCTTCCTCAGACTCAGAAAACACACCCTCATCTCAGACTTTCATACTCGCTACCCCCTCTGCCTGAAACTTCTGTCCCCAGAGAGCCACATGGCTCACTTTCTCAGTTCAGTCAGGTCACTGTTCAAATATTGCTTCTTCTGAGATTTCTCTGCTCCTCCTAAAATATCACTCCTCATCACTCTCTAGCCCCATACCCTGCTACCCCATTTATTTTTATTTTTCTTCAACCTGGCAGTCTGATACCACTTCTATAGAATATAAGCTCCATGAGAGCAGGACTTTGACAGATAGTAGGTGCTCAGTAAATATGTTTCAAATGAATTAACAGACATAATCCAAGCATGCAAAATAAGAAAACAAAATTTAAGAAATTTCCTAAGAGCACCAGTGCTCTACAAATGAATGGAAGAAGACTAAAGGCCTAGCTCAAAATGTACCCACCACTCAGACAAGTCTTGGGATTTCCTAAAGAGGAGCCTGCCAACAGCAAGCTTGCCAGTTAGAAATACAATAAGCTTATCCTAACAAATACAGGGCAGATAACATTTCGGCCAGTGAGTGGAAGGGAGGTGGGGAACAGAGAAGGGAGAAAGCAGGAGCCTAAGAGAAAACAATGTATCTGCATCCTTCTAAATATAGAAGGAGTAGTTGTTACATTAGGTGACTTAGAATCCCTGGCATATGAGTAAATATTCTGATGTCCTGTGGTCCAATAGCCTCCGGGCCCCAACCCTTATCTCAGCCTGGCCTTCCTGTTCAAAGTCTCCTTGGAACTGTTAGGTTCGGTGACATGAGAAAAGCGAGACCCGAGCCAGGTGCTATTTTTTTTTTTTTCCTTTTTGTCTTTTTTCGTGACCGGCAACGGATCGCAACCCTCAGTGTCGCGCCCGTACCGGACCGGGACCGGCAACAGGATCGCAACCCTTGGTGTTGCTCCCACACCTCGCTCAGCCAGTGAGCGGCCAGTCTGTATATGGGATCCGAACCCTCGGCGAGAGTGCCGCCGCGCTTCCCAAGCAGCGCACTGTAGCAGTGCGCCACCGGGCTGGCCCATGAGCCAGGTGCTATTAAAGCCAAGAGGCTTTATTTCACCAGTGTGGAGGGGAGACCAAATCAGATCAGCTCCCCCTGAACAAAGGAAAGCAGGGGTTTTGTAAGACTTTGAGGGAGGGTTCTGTCAGAGTAATGAGCAATTTTGAAATCAGTTTTATGCAAGGTGACGCAGTCTTTGTGGTCCGATAACAACTGGTCAGTTAAGATATAGACTCCTGGTTTGTGTCGCCACCGTATACATTTATCAGTGCACTGCATTCCTCCCAAAGCATTCCTTCCAGCCCAGCCCAAATGCTTGCTATCCACAGCCCAGATGATGGAGCAAGATGTTCCTTTGATGATAACGGTCATGTTTGCCCATTCCTAGGAGAATTTCACTGACCAGTTCCCAGAGCAGAAAGAGGGAAAGTTGCTTAACATGGCTGTGCTGAGGTGAAGCTGGCCATGAGGCCTAATAGGAACCACATCTAGATCACTACAAGTTACCCACAAAGTGGAAAAGAGACAGAGAACAAACACAATTAAATTAATTAATGGGAAAAGAGTGACCCAGAGATATACCTTTAAAATTATAAGTATGTGTCAGATTACAAGGTTAGCTATAAATGTACTAGAAACAGATTGTCTGACCATGACTAAGAAATTGCCAACAAAGCAGGAAGGGGTCTGGTGTGGTATGGAGGGATGGCATTCACAAAGTTTTTGCCAGAGGAGTCTCACAGGCCCTGCCCTGTCCTCCCCGTGGCACTGACAGTCTGCTACAGCTACTAAGCTGAATCCTTCCTCAGGAGAGCCCAGTCAGAGCCTGACTGAGGGGAAATTCCAGAGTTTGTCTTGGTGTCAACAAATTAGGCTCTTGGGTCCTAAAGTCACAGAAAAAAACAATGTACCCAGCAGTAAAGAAAGCAATGCTTTATTAAAAGAGGAGATAGACTTATGCATCAGTGGGTAGCTACAGAGAAGCTAGCCCCCAGTGGAAGCTTGTTCAGTGTCTTTTATAGGGAAAGGAGTTAAGAGGTGCAGGCCAGCATCACTGGAGGTGGTCCATTCTGTTCCTCCTGTTCGCATTGCATCGTGGGCACATGCTCAGTTAGGGCTTTGGTCCTTGCATCTGCTCACACCAAGATGGTGGTGGTGGTGTTCATCATTGTCACTCCAGGAGGGCATTGTAGCAGTCACCTTGAAGCTTTATGTGCATGCAAGAATTCCTACAGGGGTCGTAAGGTTAATCTGTAACTTAATTTTTACAATTACAGTAAACAAGACTTGAGGAGGGGTTTTGCAGCTCAGTGAATATTCTCTCTTATCTCAGTTAATTTGATCAGGATGGGCCATGGGGTAATCATCTGCCCTGGGGAGTCGCATGACTGAGGAGTGGAAAAGTAACAAATTGTCCTCTGCAGGGAAAAAGGAGTCAGTTTGGTTCACAGGCCTAACCTTACTCCGTCTCCTTAGCCCCTTCCCTCTTCCCCTCCCACACTTCTCTCCAATTCCAGGTACCCCATCACCTCTGTCCCCTGATGTTCCAGGCTGTGGCTGGTTTCAATTCCCCCCCACCCACCTACCCTCACCCGCCCACCTAGCACTGTGTCCTACCCACTAGAAGTCTCCTGGCCCCAACCAACCTCCTCTCCCTCTCTCCAAGCTCTATTTCCCAGGGCAATGAAATGAGATGGAATTTATGGAAAAATACTTTGGCTCTCCCACTGCCTTTGAATGATAATGTCCCAAGCATTTCTTCTCCCTGGCCTTCTCAACTTCACCTAAACCATCTCTTTACTGAGCAGATTCTCTGGGGCTAGATCACAGAAAATAACCACCAAAACTAGCTGTTAAAGCAAAGCCCTACCATAGTAAAGGAGAGCACTAACTTGTGAGTCCTAATAGTGCTCAGAGAGGGAGAGCAAAGACAGATGAGGTTTTGACAGACAGAGTCTGGTTTCAGGAAGGCCTTTCAATGGAGGAGCTTGAATGGGGTCAACAAGGATCCTGATATAAAAGTTTAGGACTGGGCCAGCCCGGTGGCGCACTGGAGAGTGCGCCGCTTGGGATCACGGTGGCGCTCCCGCCGAGGGTTTGGATCCCATGTGGTGACCGGTTCCCGCTCACTGGCTGAGCGTGGCGCGGGCGCAACACCGAGGGTTGCGATCCCATTGCCGGTCAGTAAAAAAAAAAAATAGGACTGGAGGACACAGCGAGGTGAGGATTTTGAGGCCATGGATTCAAAGGGTCCTGGGGAGTAAACTGTCTTTTCATGCTTTCTATTAAAAAGTTAAACAGTTTGATGTTTGTTGGGCTCTTTTACCTGCCCATAATCCTGCCGTCTGGGCCAATTGTCAAGCTAGGGCTGGGTCTAGAGCTCACAGACCCCTCAAGCCTGTTCACAGACTGGGTCACAAATCATTCACTTGCCAGGGTGGGTCACCAGACCCCTCACACGCAGGTCTATGAGCTAGGTAACTGGCAAAAAGGTCCTTGGAAGCCATAGGTTCCAGAGCATGGCCGTGTGGAGAGGATGCCTGAGGCAGTCCACACCAGGCAAGTCACGGGGCCAGCCATGCACACTAACTCCACCCCCCCACACACACACAATTTGCTTACAAAGAATGCACCGCACCACCCCCAACCAGACCTAAGGCAAGGGGGCCTGATTAAATTATTCTACTTTCCTAACAATGTTCATTTAAATGAGTTTGGGAAATCCCTGAAATGAACAATAAAGGTATTTGTAACTTTTATCTTCCTGGGCAATAGTTTCCTGGAATAGTAAAGTCATGTTAATGAAGACAGAGGAATAGTAAAATTATGTCAATGTAGACAATCAGCCAAGTTAAGGCAGATGGCTTCAGTTCTCATCACACACCTATAAGTTCCTCCAGCCCAACTCTCTCTCATCAGCTTAGATCCTTATTCCCAACTCTCTACTGGACAACTTTGTCCGGTCTTGTCTCAGGTTACCAGAGTAACGTCTCTAAAATTCCCATGTGAAGAGGTCACCCCACTGGTAACATCCTCCCATGGTTCCTTGGCTTTCAGAATTGTTTCATCTCTTCCTATCCAAACCCAGAACGCAGCTCCCTATAAATGTACGCGCAGTCCTTGAATAAAGTGGAACTTCTCTGGCGAACTGTCAGCTCGGGTCCGTCCGCCCTTTCAGTTGTTGCAATAGTATTTCCATAAAGGGCCTTCGAATTTATAATGTAAACGTGGAAGTTGGACTCCTCCATGAACTTCCATGTGTGTTCAAGTAAAAAGAAAGTATAATCATTTTGGAATCACAGTACTGGAAAGAAGTATTAGTAGATCAGTATGCTTTTCCTACAAGTTACTTAGCTGGTCTGAGGACACTACTAGAGAAGTTTAACACATAGTGCCTCCCTTTAAATAGCTTCACTGCCAATAAAAACATTCATCAGACTCATGTAGGTAGAATTCAAAGCAAAGAAAGTTCAGAATGGGTTTAAAACTTCAGTGGTCATGTCTCGTTTTTGCCATTAGATGTCCTTTCACCCTCATTTTCATATAATATTTTTCTCCGGAAGCAACCTTCTCACTCTGTCTTCGGCAAAGACATATCCAGATTTTGTGAGACCTGAAGTTTTCACAATTTGGAGGAAACACTTTAGAAGATAAAAGATTACAAAATTATATAGAATAAGAAAAGAAATCACAATACAGTATATTACAAATGTTAAGACGCTGACAAATACATATGCAATGTAATGCAATTTAGTCACTCCTCAATATATACACATTTGAAAACAACATGTTGTGCACAATAAATATATATAATTTTTACTTGCCAATTTAAACAAATAAATAAATAATGTTAAATTTTTTTTAAGGACCAGCCTGTGGCTCACTTGGGAGAGTGTGGTGCTGACAACGCCAAGTCAAGGGTTAAGATCCCCTTACCAGTCATCTTTAAAAAAAAAAAATTTTTTTTTTTAATAAAAACACAACATGAAAGCAAAGCACACAGAGAACCTGTAAACCAATCAAGAATCAAGACGCACAAATGTGGCCACAGGCCAATCCGCAACAATAACAAAAAAGCTGACAATACAAAACACATCATGAAATCTCAAAAACTAAGCTAATTTTTTATTAATGAATGTTCTGATATCTTCTATAGTATTTTTCTCCTACATGACGTTTGCTCGATCAAACCTTACCTAAAGACCAATGACCTCTGGTATTTTTCTGTTACATAAGCCAATATCTTTCTTTATTGTTTAAGCTACTTTGTGTTATGTGCAACATAGGATCCTTATTCATACACTGATATATGGAAAACCCATAATAAACTGTAAGAATAGATGGGCCTACGGTCAAGAAGAAAAGCACTTCAGGATTTATGCCAGCTTACAAAAAACAGAATCATTTGTGAAATCCCATGGCAGTTCCCTCCAATAGCAGAAGCAACTTAGAATCTCTTAATTTTTTGTACTGTGTGATAAATATAATTGAACCACACCAGAATATATGGGAAAATAAGAACATTTGTAAGGCCAGAACAATAAAACAAAAACATTATTATTGCCTTTACCAAGTATTTAGTAATGAGCTCTTAATGGGAAATAGTAATGTGGCTCCTTTGATGTGGTTGCCTAGAATTAATTATTGCCAAGTACTGCTTTGTTTCCAGTGGAAAAGACGTAATCAATTGTGTAAAGATGACAAAAAAGGTAGAAAAAACTTTAATTGAATAAAAACTGTATTTTCTAAAAATCCATTAAGTAAGGGCATTTAAAAGAAGCAAATGGAATCCTAACATACCAGAAGCATTAGGTAATGTAGCTTTGAGACATAAATGTGCCGTGGGAAAACAACAACAGCTCTTAGAAAATTCTGTACAACTTTCTGCAGTATAGGGAAACAAATAGTCATTTTGAAAGTGTGTGAGCTCAGTGTGGTTCTGTTTGGAATAATAAAAGAAAGGAGCCAAAACAATAATTGCAGAATATGATTTGGAACAGAATCCGGCTGAGATTCATTGTTTTATTATTGCCAGCTAAAAAGCAGAGGCAGCCAAGCATACTAAGTTTTAGCATGTCTTTTATAATTGCGGTTTATTTAATAATGACCTTCTTGGATTTACTTGGAACCATAAAAGAGGAAAGAGACAGCATGACTTGAGAGCTTTACAAAATCAGTTAATATTTGGGATGGATTTTTTTTACAGCAATTTGAAAAACCAACTTCTCCAGTTATTGCTTATAATGGAAAAATAGGTTCCATAGCAGAATCATGGCACTGTGGGATGGGACCTCAGAGAGCACCTCTTCCAGGATGCACCACGCACACTAAGGGACTTGTCAGAGCCCACATAGTAAGTTGGTAACAGAGCATACAGCAGCTAGCAGTGCATGACCTAAGTAAAAAGGAGAGTTGAGCCTAAGGAGGAGTGTTTGTGTCTATTCCACAATGCAAAATCATACCCCCAGCCCCCTGCAAATTCATTCTTCAGTTCCCCTAACCTTCCTTCCCTCCACCCACTCTTATCTGGTACTTGAGGATATCCCTTTTTCCTCCAATTACTTCAATTATGAAAATGAGTTCTATTCTAACAGAAAAATATACCTCCATAGGTTATACAGTTGACCCTTGAACAATGCAGGGATTAGGGGCACCAAACCCTTGCCCCCAGTCAAAAAATCTGACTTTTGGACTCCCCAAACTTAACTACTGATAGCCTACTGTTGGCCAGTAGCCTTACCAATAACATAAACAGTCAATTAGCACACATTTTGTGTGTTATATGTATTACATACTGTATTCTTACAATAAAGTAAGCTAGAGAAAAGAAAACATTAGAAAAATATAAGAGAAAATGCACTGAACAGTACTGTATGTACGCTGAAGGGTACATACGATCCATGCGGGAGTGATCCGCCTGTCGTGTCCACAATCACCTCTCACCCTCCTAGCCTAGTGCCAGCTCTCAGCCAATGTTTGTTGAATGAATGCACTGCCATAAAAGGTAAATGAATTGCTCAGTAAAGGTTCCCCCACCTACCCTGCTGGCCTCACACTCCTTGGTTTGCTCAGATAGCTTACCAGCCTGCCTTGTCAGAAGACATGATGGTCTTCTCTTGCCACTTCACTCATCTTTCATGGCACAACTCTGGCCATCTTTCTCCATCACAGGTGGAACTTCACCCTTCCCGTGGCTGCCTTCAGCTAACCAGCCCCAGTCTCATCTGACCCTCGCATAGAAACACTCAGCAGAGAACCTCCACACCTCCCAGCACCACATCTGGCCAGTCTCCTGCATTTATGCCTGCATACTCTGTTTTCCCACTGCTGCGAGGGACACACTCTTTGTGCTCCCAATTAAGGCCAGCTCTGCAATTTGCAGTCTGGGTCCCCACTTCCTCTCACCTACTCAGGATCATCAATCATGCGGTCAGCTCCTTTATCCCCTACATTTTCCCCTCTCTGCTTGGGATCTCCCAGCAGCAGACAAGAATGTTGTGGTATTTTGATCTTAGCATCCTCACTTGATTCCTCATCCCTTCAAGCTGCTCTCCCCTTTTTTCCTGCTCCCTCTTAAAGCAAAACTTCTCAGAAGAGTTGCAATTAGAATCACTGTTTCCAATTCTCCCATTCTGTCTTGAGCCCACTTCATTTAGGCTTTTGCCCACATCAGTGAGCTCCACTACAGTCAATTGTACATATTTATCTTATTTGGCTTGTCAGCAGCATTTAACTAACTAGATCACTTCCATTTCCTAGAATCCAGGACTCCCCTCTCCCTGGTTTCCTCCTATCTCACTGGTTTCCTGCTACAAGCTTATAAAAAAAAAAAATTGACCAAAACCAAAGTACATGTACATATATATAAATATTGCATCAATTATGTATTAATTTATTTTGATAAAAAATATGTCCCAAACTCTAGTTGAACATAAATATTGGCATTTTCCTTAAAAAAAAAAAAAAATGGTGCGGGAGAGTCTGTTTCTTTTATAGCCATATTATTAACCTTGAGAAAGTGTGTGCTTATTGCCTGTCTACATGCTTTTAGTTCACTCTGTGGGTGTGTAATTGTGTGTTTTACAAGCACTCACCTGGATTTATATAGTAGTTCTGTAGGAAACTGCCTCAGAATCAGCATGTGGTTAAGATTGTTCATCTCCCATTTAAATGCTGCTGCATAACACTGCAGCTGGGAGGCAGGCTTAGTGCTCACAAGAGCTACTTTAAGTGTTGAAAAGGACTTGGAAATTTTCAGGTTTTACTGGGTTCTGAGCACTTTTTTTCTTCCCAATATATTCAAAAGGCGAAGTATTGCTCTATTTCTTCTGCCTCCCCAAATAGGATAGTCCTGTGTTCTGTGATGGGATTGCACTGCAGAGAAACAATTTGCATATTCCATACAATTAATCTATAAGCATAATGGTAATGGGAAGAAAACAGCAGCAGTAATAGGCAAGAAAATAATTGCAAACTTCTGGTTTTTGGCAGTACAATTGTAGACTTGACTCCCTGGGCATCCCTTTCTCCACAAAGCAACTAAAAATTCTAGATTAAATTATTTAAATGTGTAATATTTCAATTTAAATGTGTAACAAAACATTAAATTGGGAGTTTTGAGTGAGACACCAAGATATGAGAAATATCAGACACAAACCAAGTTTGGAGACAGACCAAGATAAAGATGCTCAATGCAAGTGGCCGAGAATACAACCCACACTGAGGGCTCAAAACAGGCTAGTGACTCTTCCCTTCAAACTCCACTGGGAGTGGGCTTATTATGGAAAGAGTTCCTTGGTGAGAGCTGCTCCTACCTGTGAGGGGTGATGGCCTCTTCTCACCATAAGTCTAAAGAGAAGCTTCGAGGAAACCACTCAGAGGGCTTGATATGTCTCTCCTGACATTGTGAGACACAGGGGACAGGTGACTCAGGGATGAGGAAGCTAAAGGCAGGAGGCTAAGGCTCTTGGCCTGCGGCAACAGGGCAGAAAGGGGGATGCTCTTTCACTGTGATGAGCCTGCATTCTAAAATTTATATGGAAGTGCAAAGCACCTAAGTAGTCAAAAATCTTTGGGAAAAAAGACAAAGTCGGAGGACTTATACTACCTGATTTCAAGAATTATTATAGAGCTACAATAATTAAAACAGCGTGCATTGGTATAAAGGTAGACATATAGATCAATTGAACAGAAAGTCTGGAAATACACATGTTTATATGGTCAATTGTCTTTTGACAAAGATCCCAAGGTAATTCAATGGGCAAAAGATAATGTTTTCAACAATTGGTACTGGAACAATTGGATAGCCATAATGCAAAGGAAAAAGAAAGAAAGAAAGAAAATTTCAACCCTTACCTCACATCATCTATAAAAATTAACTTGAAATGGATCAAAGACCTAAATGCAAGAGCTAAAATTATAAAACTTTAAAAGAGAATTGTACTAGTTATCCATCACTGAGTAACAATACTACCACCAACTTTGCAGCTTAAAACAACACACACTTATTATCTCCCAATTGCCATGAGTCAGGAGTCCAGGCATGGGTTGCTGGGTCCTCTGCTTACGGTCTCACAAGGTTGTAGTCAAGGTATTAGCCAGGCTGTGGTCTCATCCAAGGCTCTTATGGAACAGTTATTGGCAAAATTCAGTTTTTCAGTTATAGGACTGAGTACTTCAATCTATTTTTTGCCCACAAACTTAGTGATAAACTTTTTGTGTGGGGGTGACTTTGCAAAGTCATGGTTCCTTGCCATGTCGGGTTCCCCAACAAGATCACTTGCTTCCTCAAAGCCAGAGAGAAAGAGACCCCAGCAAGAGGGGCACTAACATCTTATGTAACATAATCATGTAATCACACATAAGCATGTACATCCTACCAGCTTTGCAATATTCTACTGCTTAGAAGCAAGCCACAGAAGAATAGTTTCATATGAATATTCCCTGTATCCTACCTGGTATGGTGGTTTCTTTTCCATATATGTTTTTATTTCCCTAATTAGGCCATAAGTTCCTGAGATGGGGAGTATGTTATGCTTTGTGAGTCCCATGGCACCCAGCAGCAGTGTCTCACATGTGTTCAGTCCTCAACAAATATTTGGCTAGAGAATCTGCTTGGTACAATGGAAAGTACACAGGCTTATGGAGTCAGGGGACGTTTAATTCAAATCCTAGCGCTTCCATTTACTAGTTGGGTAAACCAGAGCAGTTACTTAATATCTCTGATTTCCAATTTCCTTAAATCACCTCATAGTTTTGAGATTAAATAACATAATGTGTATAAACTGCCTGATTCATAAAATGATAGCAATTAGTGTTATTTCTAGATGAGGACAACTAATAATAAAATGTTGTAAAAAAAAAAAAAGAGAAAGCAAAAAGGAGTAACTTTAACATTAAACAGAAAATTAAAACAGCTTTGTGTGATGGATTTTCCTTTGCATGTGTGAAAACATCAGGATTCCTTTTGACTGCTGCTCCCTGTGTAACGGTGGCCCCACCCAGATGTGCATCCTCTAAGGTGTCCCAGCAATGACTTTTTATGCTAACTACCCTCTGCAAAACATCTTTGCACTTGAACAAACTTCCTCAAAACAAATCTGATTAATTACTGAATAAAATACACCAGGTCATGTCTTCTAATTCTAATAATATTTCTGCCACAAGAGGGCACAATATGACTGTGTATACTGTGTAAAAAAAAATTATAAAAGTATTAGATTACAGAATATGCTGTTTCAGAAATTGTTTTTATTTGGATATTGTTTTTTATATACTTGAATTAATTTTATTTTTTAAGGGTAGAATAATTGAAAGCAGGAAATTTCCACAATCTCCTGGAAAATTTTTCCTCAGGCTGTAACTGGTTAAGTATTAATTTAGCATCATTATTTTCTGTTTAAAACACTGATTCATCTGTTTTCTGGGAGTCATTTCCTGTAGGACCTTAAGAGGGCTTCTAGCTCCAAATTACTCTACATTCCTGGCTCTTGTTATGTTTCCTGCAGGCCATCAAGTTCATGGGTTTTATTATAACCTTGCAAATTAGTAGAAAAAATTTACTATCCCATAAACATTGTATCAGCTTCATTTTTCTCCTGGGGGCAGATTGGTAATGAAATTGCTGAAAGCACTATTATTCATAACTTACTCAGCTATAAAACTAATGATCATTATGCAACCAGCTTCTAGCTTTTTTCCCTCTCCTTATGAATAGTTTGCACATATAGTGGATGTGGGCATGAGTGTTGCCAGATAAACCTGTTGCCCCATACCACGTGCAATCCATGGTATGCATGGCAAGAGTAATACCTACACAGTCTGATTTCACTAACAAATAGAATTCTCCTGCTGCTATGTCTGAATGTTTGTGTCTCCCCAAAATTCACATATTGAAATCCCAGCCTCTAAAATGATGGTATTAGGAGGCAGAGCCTTTGGGAGGTAATTGGGTCATAAGGGCAGAGTCCTCGAGAATAGGATTAGTAACCTTAAAAAAGAGATCCCGGAGAGACCCCTCACCCCTTCCACCATGTGGGTCACAGTGAGAAGCTGGCTGTCTATGAGAAGTGGGCCCTAACCAGACACCAAACCTGTAGGTGCCTTGATCTTGGACTTCCCATCTCTAGAACCGTGAGAAATAAATTTTGTTTTTAAGCCACCAGTCTGTGGTATTTTGTTATAGTAGCCTGAACTGAGACACCCTCCTTTGAGAAGTCCCACTGGCAACAATACACAGCCCTTTTACTCAAGAGATTCACTGGCCAGAATGTACCTATTCCCTCCTCCTCTTCCTTGTCCCTCAGTGCCCCACATACACCCAGACACCGAGTGGGAAACTGGGCAGAACCTTGGCACACTGTTTTACAAAGGTTCCTGATCTCTGGACTGAGATGGATGCTTCTGTGCTCAAGAAGCTGGCACAATTGCGGTGCATTGCGGTTGTCAAAGTCACTGTCCACCTGTCTCCCTTTTTAAAGTCACATGTTTTTCTTTGGGATCGCTACATTCATTTCAATGTAGACTTCATTTTCCACGCCACCCTTAAGGTGGCTAAGGGTAAATGTCCTTACCCCTATATTTTGGGAATGTCTGCCACTTTCTGGAAAAGTAGCTTGGTTCAGTATCCTTCTTCACACCATTTATGGCTCTGCACACTCACACGGGTTGCTTTTGAGTCAAATGTGTCCCCCAAAAGTTACTATGTTGAAAACTTGATTCCCATCGTAACCATTAAAAGGGTGGGAATTTTGAATATAGGTTTTGGAAGGTGGAATCTTCACTGGGTGATTGGACTATGCTCTCATGAGTGGATTAATCCATTTGTGGAGTAATGAGTTATCACGGGTGTGGACTGGCGGCTTTATAAGGAGAACACGTAAGAGAGCCCCGGCCATTCTTGCCATGTGATTGCCTGCATCACCACAGGACTGTGTAGAGAGTTCCCGCCCGGAAGAAAGCCCTCACCAGATGTGCCCCCTGGACTATGGGCTTCCCAGTCTCTAAAACTGTAAGAAATAAATTTCATTTCTTTATAAATTCCCAGTTTCAGGTGTTCTATTGTAAGCAACAGAAAATGAACTACTACACTGGTCCGCCACTAGAGCAGAGTGACAAATAAACTACACAGGTATTAATAATGAAAGCTAATGTACCACAAAGAGAAGTAGCCACTGTAGGCAAGAGGGCAGGTGAGGACAACCATGGAGAAGTGACAGATTTTTTTCCTCCACCTTCAGCACTTCTCCCTTCTTAGTTCAAGGCTCTGAGGAAGTGTGTCGACCCTGACTGGACCCATTATCGGGCAGTGGCTCCTGGTTTGGGCCCTTCCCCATAAACAAAGGGAGGTGGTGAGGAAGGATGGCAGCAGAAGGATGGGGTGGCTGAAACCAGGGTCCCCAGTGGTTCCCAGTCCTGGGTTACTACACAGAATGTGCTTGAGGATGCTGACAACATGAACTTCGAGACAGATTTCATGACCAGTTTTTCCCAATGGCTATACTGAGAAAGGTTAACAGATACCCCATGAAAATAGGGCTCCACAAAGTTTTTTTTGCTACAGGACTTCTTGGAGCCTTTAATATGCCAAAACTCTTATCTCCCTAAAGAAGGAGTTATTTTACCACACAACCTGTTATTGAAATAGTGTCATACAAACCTATTGTTTTAAATTACTCACATGGGAACTATTTTCTAATCATCTAATTTGGATCAATTATTCTGAAAGAAAAAATATATATAATGCATTGTTACCTTATTAAATCAGAGTAAACTTTATTTCATCATGTGACAAAAAATAAGATTGAAGAGCCCCTCTAGGGGGTTAGTAGGGGATTGGAGGTGGCATTATCACCATAGATTTACAAATACCTAGGGTCCCAGCGGAGGCTACAAAGGCTGTCTTTCACCCAGGTATGTTTTTATTTCAACAAGCTTTCAGTGCTTCTGTTACCGAGTAATGGGCTTGCTGCCCGATGTGCACAGAAAGCCAAACTCAGTGACAGCAATTTTGTGAGAAGAGCGAGCTTTATTGCATGGCTGACCATCAAGAAGACAAGAGGCTATGCTCAAATCTGTCTCCCTGACTTGGGGTTGGGTTAAACTTTGATAGGTTAGGGGACACAGGTTGGTGTGTGGAAGTGCTGGTGGGGCAGGCTTTGATTGGTGGGCTTCAGCACTGGAATTGTCTGGACAACAGACCCCTTGCTTCTGAAGGGGCTCCAGCATTTCAGGTTCTGGTCATGTCCTGGCCTCTTCTGATTCCACTGGGAGGATGGTTGGGTCCAGGTGATATTTGGAGGTCAAGGCTTTTTCTGCTGCTCATGCCTGGGCTACATAACTTGCAAATTTGGGCTCAGCTCTGTCTGCAAGAAAACTTAAACAATGGCTAAACAATAGATCCAATTTGAGTTAGTTACACATTTACACTTCTCAGATGTCACCTTATAAGAATTCTCAAGTTCTAGAAACTGGTTTAGAGGTTGTCTGGCCCATAGTGTGATGAATGAATAAATGAAGGAGCTTAATGTTCATTAAGTAGGATTTGGATTTCTGATATCTCAGGGGCATATACCCAGAAACTGTCTCTTCTTACTGAAGTAGAAGAAGCTGCCCTGTCCAAAAGTCGCAGGCTAGATTATTCCCCCACGTATTGATGACCTGAAAGAAGATAAATTGATAAAAAGGAGGCAGGTTGTGACCAAATAAAATTCCAGGAAAACCTGAAGTAACATGCAACTTGTTGTTACCATTTTCTTATGTAGTAAGAATTGCTATGGTGACACATGGCACAAATGAGACAGGATAGGGACAGAACTCAGTCCCTCCACTCAGCCCCTCAACCCTATTCTCAAAGAATCCAGAACACCCACATAAGCTATTTTCAAAATCCAGTGTACCCAGGTAAGCTGTTTTCACAAACTAAGATAAGTAATTTTTTTAACCACAAATTTCCCCCAGGCAGTTAGCCCCACTCCTGCATGCACACAAAGCTTCAAGGTGACTGCTACCAACCCTCCCAGGGTGGCAGTAGTGAGCAACACCACCATCCTAGACCTACTGAGCAGGCACAAGAACAAAAGACCTAACTGGACATGTGCTCATGCTGTATCCAGAAGAGAATTGACCAGCTCCAGAGGCACAGAATGATGATGCTGGCCTGCACCACTTGCCCAAAAAAGGACCCTAAATAGCTCCCCTCAGATAGCCAGCTATTTCCCTTATGCATAAGGTCTCTTCTCTTTAAATAAAGCATTGCTTGCTTTACTTCTGGGTGCATTGTTCATTTCTATGACTTTGAGACCCAAGAACATAAGGGTGTCAGAAAACATTCTGGCTGATTCCTTCTGCAGGCTAGGGAGTGTTTTTCACTCATCTCCAAGACTTCCCTAAGCTCTGATGGTTTTGCTTTGCTCTAGACCACGAGGGTAATGATGAATGTTAGTGTCCTCAGAACATGTCCAAAGAAGTGGGGATTGGTAAGAATTATCTTCTGAATTCCAGATAGAGAAAACCAATTCATCAATGTTCAGGGCTCACAAACAGAATAACTAAGTTCTTATCTAATTCTGCTCATGTCATCTAGCCACAAACTATCAACACTTTGCACCTATACAAACTTCCTCTAGAGTGTACTGAGTGTATACCTGTCAAGTTGGCTCAAAAGGTGATCTACAGGGCTCTGAACTGGCACCAAATTCAACTATCTATTCTGAGAGACCAAACCCTGACTTCAAAACCAAAACCCAGAAACTGAAGAAAGAAAGAAAGAAAGAAAACAACAAAAACCCTTAGTCTCCTCCAGAAAACTAGGGAGAGGAAGGAGGCATGTACCAATACTTGTGGCTACATGGACAGAGGACTTAAATGGTCCAAGAAAAAAAATGTGCCATTCTAAGTGGAGAAGAAAACAACTATTGTCTAACACTTCAATAAAAAATACTGTATAAACAGCTAACAGCTGTTTTCAGCCTTTGCTTTTTAGAGCAAAAGCCAATAAAAGAAAAGACCTACTCTTTTAAATGTGGTTTTTGTTCAGAGCCCAGATTTTCTACAGCTAACTAATTTTCAACCCAGAAGTAGGCCTTATTTAGGATAGTTTTGTTTTGAAGAATAGAGAAAACTACAAAGTTCAGTAGAACACCACAGGTTCAGATAGAGACTGAGCCAGACAGACTTTGCTGTACCAAGAGAAAAGTGTACACACATCAATGGTGATTTTAGTGTTAAAAAACAGAAACTAGTACTCTCAAACCCCTTCTCATTAAGTGGATATTGAAAGAAAAAAACATTAACTTTGCATGCACAAGTAGGAAACAAGGTGCATCTCTCTCAGATTTTGTTGTTTGATTTCAGCACCCTTGACTACAATGATCATCAAAAGGGGTAAATAACATAGTCCATTCATTGTCCACATATTAAAGCCACCAGATAAGATCAAGAGGACTCTCATAAGCACCCATCTTGTAAATAAGGAAATTATAGGGGACTTTCAAAAGTGATATTCATACAAAAAATTGCTAGCTAAGTCCCATAATTACGAAGCCAGAGGGATAAATTAACAGTGAGGTAAGGCCCTTTTTATAAACAGAGAGACTCAGAAATGAGCTCTTACTTATCCCATCTCAGTGCTTCTGTTAATGCTGCTTACTCCACCCTGAGTAACAGCTTGTCTCTTAAAGAAAATCTTACACTTACTTTGGGTACCAGCTCTTCACCCATCTTTAACTTTTTTATTACATGTAAATTATATATAGATATACGTATAGAGAGGCAGAGAGAGTTTTGAAATGTTCTCTAATTGTTTCCTGTATCTTTGTTTTACTTTTTGTAAAATTTTGAAGTGCAGGCTATGTCTCCTTCTGCCTGTGTGTATCTTGCTGCTGTGTCCATATGTTGCAAACATTATGAACACATAACATCCATTCCCACCATTATGGCAGATCTGATCCTCTGAAGGCCCTCCTGCTACAATTATTAGATTCTGGATACAACATAGTTTGTAATGCACTGCTTAGGTTGCACATAGCAAAGGATCCCTCCAAAGTTCAAACAAAGAAGCAAGAGTACAGAGCTGAAATCTAAGTAGGAGGTGGTAAGTGTGGGACAAAATCCAGCACTAAGCCCTGGGCCCATTGAAAGGTGCAAAAGCCACAGTCAGCTCTCCTACTGCAAACCCTGACCCTTGAAGAGGGCTAAATCAGCCCTCTGGATCCTGGAAGAAGCAAATGAAAACCTCTTCTGGAATAAACAACTTCACTTTAAGCCCTCAAGACTCCAACAGATCAAACAAAATGAGTTCAGAATCAAACCAAACAGCAAGAGAATAAGCCACCATATGTAAGAGAAAGCAAAAATAACAAACAATAAATTCATACTTCCAGGACTTCGGTACTGGAATTTTCAAATACAAAATGTAAGCTATTGTTTATGAAATACTTAAATAAATCCAAGATGGAATCAAAAATGTGTGGAAATACCAAGAGACTATGAAATATAACCAGGCAGATTTGAAAAAGAGCCAAACAAAACATTTATAAATGAAAAATATAATTGTTGAAATAAAAAACTCAATGACCAGATTAAACAGCAAATATGACATAATCAAAAAAAGAATTATGTAACTAATATCTCTGAAGATATTACCTGGAATACAGCACAGAGAGGAAGATAGAAAATATGAAAGAGGAGTTAAGACATGGAGGAGAGAATGAAAAGGTGTAATATACTTATAATAGGAGTCCCAGGAAAGACTAGAAGGAATAGGTGAAAAGACCATATTCACAGAAATAAAGGAGTGAGAATCTCCAGAACTGATGAGAGATATGAACCAACAGCTACAGGAAGCACAGCATATACCATGCAGGATACATTTTTTAAAAATCTACACCCAGCTACATTGTAGTAAAACTGTAAAATACTGAACTCAAAAAGATCTTAAAACAGAGAAAAGGCAGATTGCCTGCAAAGAAACAACCATTAAAGAAAAAAAAAAATGATTATCAGCACACACCTTTATGCAGCAAGAGAAACCAGAAGACTGTAGAATACTGTCTTTAAAGTGATAAAAAGAAAATAATTGAGAATTGCATGTACAGCAAAACTACTTTTTAAATGAGTGGGAAATAAAGAATTTTCAGATAAGCATTATGTATGAACAAGAAAATGAACAATATGAGGTATGCCATGCTTAAGCTTCTTTCTGGGCATAATACCAGAGATGCTTTTATGTGGAAAAAAAAAGATTTAAATATGAGGTTAACATTTACTTAGTTGAGTGACAAAGAGCGTTTTTCATATTCTCTGACTCTCTGGGAATTCAGGAAACAAGTGAGTTATTGGTGGTTTAAAATGTCAGAGCAGTAATCACAATGCTCTTCCCACTCAATTACTTTAAACATTGTCTGATTTTGAGGCTATTCTTGAGAACTAAAATGTTTTTCTAGTGTGTATTGTATATTTTCCACGTGTTCAGTCTGACTAATGCATTAGTCATACGTTATAGTACAAGAGACTCAAGAAAAGACAGTCTTGATCTCTGGAATGACCTTGCTTCCCAACTCTTACTTCCTCTACTGCGACCAGTTATTTCCCCCTGCCTTGGTGTCTGAGACTGGTTCTGTTCCTGGCAGGAGATACTTACTGAGTAGGGACTTGCTACTTTTTGAAGCCTTTAGTTCAGTAAAAAATCCTCCTTGTGCTGACATTCCCCCTGGATTTCTCACCCCCTTTCCTATAATCTCTTGCCTATCAGAAAGAAAATGTGTGAGCCCAGCTGTCAGAGAATTAAGAAAGGGAGAGAAAAGAGGAAAAATTAGGTGGGATTAATGCAACTTGAACAAAGATAATTGAGTCTGTGCTTCTTGTAATATGGAAAACCATGAACAAATCCAAGTATCCAACAATGAGGAACTAGCTTAGCAAATTTTAGTATATGAAGAAAATGGAATATTATCTTGCGACAACTAATGATAAATGCAAGGACTGTGTGAACAGTGGCTACATGTGGATTTGGGACTAGCAAACTGTTTATATAAGCGAGTACAGACTCAGTTATGCACAAGGGTCACAATTATGTAAAAATCATACAGATACAGAGCTAGGGACTGGAAGAGAATATAGAATCTTCTAACTTAGTAAATGTATGGTGAAAATGTTTTTGTTGCTTCCATGATTCTTGTATGTTTTTTCATATGTAAAATAGTTAATTTTAAAAATATGGTGAATGTATTAGAGTCTGAACAGGAAACAGAAACTGCACAGTAATTTCTACAAGGAAAATTAACTATAAAGAATTATTAATAAGGGATTAGAGTAAAGAGAGACTGGGTAATAAAAGGTAAAGGGAGCTCTAAAATATAGAGGAATAGCATATAGAGAGAGCAGCTATCACCTCCAGAGCATTCAAGGAAGAGACCACATCCTTCCAGGGCTAAGATCCAGACCTCATAGGAGAGGGGACGGCCAGGGCTCTCAGGATGGTGGAAAGTGCACAAGGGGACTCACTGGTGAGACTTTCTAGAAACATGCTCTCTGGAGTACTGAGGAAGCCATCCATGGCAAAGCTGTCTGAGAGGGTGCTGGGGCAGCCATCCAAGGAGAGGTACGCAGCATTTGGCATACTGTGAAGCTTCCTGAGGGGTTCTGGCAGAGGTCATTTGCGGGGAGGTACCCAGGGAAGCTGCCCACAAGAAGGCACCACATGCTGCCGGCCACCTGGAGCTGCAGAAAGAGCTGTGCACACTGCAGGAACCTGCCAAAGCAAGCCCACTGGAACTAGGAAGAGAAGCCGTTCCTCCAGAACCCTCTGCTGACAAAGCGCAACACAGTCTGGCTGCCAAAGAAGAACTGCTTAAAAGGTCCAGGTCCATGATCACACAGCAAGTAATGGAGCTGAGAGGCAGCCAATTGATAACTGTCACAGTGAATTAAACTGATGAGGGGAGCCTGGGAAATACATACGTTCATTCCAGGCTGGGAGCCCTGGATTTTCCTATCGGAGAGCCGAGCTCATGCAGGAAGCCTGAGCTGATGACCAGACAGCCAAGGGAGCTGGTTCTTAACTTCCTTGTGTGCAATATCTTTCGTGAACACCCACCGGCTTTCCATATTGATCAGTCGTGTCTGCCCCACAGCAAGCTGCTGGACCAGATGGGTCTTCCCATTCTTGTACTTTAAAACACATGTATAACAATACCAACATGTCTTTCAGGCATGTTAAGGAAAATAATGAATTAAGAATACTGTAAAAATGTTTAATAGCTAAATAAATACCAATATCATGGATTTAAATTTAAAATTTCTGTAATGTACTCTTTGACAGTGTAGTGGTCAAGCACATGGGCTTTGAGCTACTTAGTAATTATGTAATCTTGGCCAAATTAGGCCACCTTTCTGTTCCTCAATTTCCCCATCTGTAACGTGGGGATAATAATAATAATACTTCAGAGGATTGTTGGGAGAATTAAATGAGTTAATATATGTAAACATATGTCTTAGGACAGAGCCTGGACATTGTAAGTGCTCCATACATTAGGTATTATTAATATTTGAGAACAGTAATACCTAGACCCACATATGCCCAGACCCCTTGAGTCCTACAATCTCTCCCATGCTCCTTCCTTAGGATGCTGACCTTGCTCACAAATACTGCTGCCAAGGGGCACCTGGGCATGGTGCAACCCTGAATCACACTATACAGGCCATTGGTACCGCTGGTCATGCAGGACACCCGGCTCACTCTTCTATCATCAATGCCGGACAAAAAGGCCAAAAGCCAAGACGAGTAAACTGGCCCCATGTAACCGATCCAAACAGCTTGGGGCCTGGCAGTGCCAGTGGAAGAGCCTGAAAAGAAAAACAACCAAAAACAACGCACAGACTTGTCTTTGTCATGGTTGACCCAGCTCACAGCCAGGCATGGAAACAGAGCGGCTTTATGAGAAAATGCCTTTCTTTCCACACAGTAATTGAATCCAGTTATGGGTTGAGCTTGTACGTTAATGGAGTTTAAGCAAGTTTTGCCTCTTAGACACATCTACTCCAGCTGAGCAGTCTTTTATTTTTGTTAAATTATAGTTAAGCAGGGTGCTAAAGCATCCATAGACAATAATATCCTCACCCAAGAGATATGCTTGGAATCCTTTAGGCTCCTTAAAAACTAAACCTCTTGGGTGGAATCCAAGACAACCCCTCTGGATACTGAATTCTGCTTTGCAGCAAATAGCATCTGAGGCACTTTTAGGGCAGCTGAACTTTCAGAACATTTTAGATTGACTTCAGCATAATTCCTCTTCAAGGGGGCTCTCCTTGCCTGAATAATGTCTTTCTCCTGGAGACCCTCCTGAGGAGGACAGCTTGGTTGTAGCTGGGATAGAATGTTTCAGAATCAGATTTGGTTGCATCTTGTCCCGTGGCGATTGCTGCCTGCTGACAGCATGCTTCACTCTGTTAATCAAACTAAATAATCCCTGTTTAGCAACTGCCACCCACATCAGGACAGCAAGTCTTACACCACCCAGCTGGAGTCCTGCCCTAGAGCCCCCAGGGGCACAGATTCAAAGGTCTTTGCCAGAAGTTCTTTAGTAAAGCGGCTTTTTAAAATTTTTTAATTACTTTGGTAGTCTTGCAATGATGAAATGCTCCACATGGGAAGGAGAGTGGGATATGGGTTCAATTAAAAAGAGTCAAGTTTCCCTTACAGACATAAAAGCAAACTAGGCTCTAGGATATCTACTGTGCACACAGTCTCTGCTGCTGTGGTCAAGCACCTTAGGTGCCCCCACCCTCCAACTTCTCCCTGGAAGGGCTTTTTCATCGCATCAGTCAGGGTGCTGAGCAGGAAATACATGGCACAAGTAAACACGTGAGAGTTCAGTGGAGAGGCAGTTTACAAAGGTGTGGGAGAGCCACAGGATGGCACAGTGGTGTGGGGCTCCTACCATTGCGCGCAGTTACCACCCCTAGCCTGAGGGTGAGGGAAAGGAACAGTTACTAGATTCAGAGAGAGAGAGCACTATGGAAACTAACAGGCCCTGTGATCCAGCCCACCAGGGCAGCCCCACAGCCCCACCTCTGCTCTCCTGCCGTGGCTCCCCACTGGCAGAACCCACCAAAAGCTGGAGGGTGGTGGGGCCTGTGGGTAAAGCCACCCAGTCAGCCTCTTGGGGCATGAGCAGGGCAGAGGATGGATCTGCAAGAGCCAGTGGGAAGCATCCAGCATACACACCATACCTGGAAGCTTCTAGGAGGCAGGAACTAGGTTTTACTCATCTATATTCTAGAGCCTGGTGCTTAACAGGTATGTGATATATTTTTTTCTGAAAAAAAAATATATAAAGAAGAATGAATGAAACTGTACATCCACACTCAGAAATATGCCAGTACCAGGTGAAAGGGGATGAGGCACCAGTGACGGGACTACTGTAGGGAAGCTTCCAGAAGAGAGAGGGCTCTGGGGCCTGGAGTGAGTGGGAGTGTGGCTTTATAAAGAAAGTGGGAAAGTTGGATCTTAAAGTGGAGCCGGCAATCCAGGTGGAGGTCACAGGATGCGCAGAGCCTGGAGGCAGGAACGAGCGTCATCAGGGAAACGTGTCCAGGGCAGCCAGAGTGCAGGGTTTGTGCAGAGATTGGGAGATATGGGGGACCAGGTTATGGAGCGCACTGGGTGGTGGCCCAAGGAGTCTGGAGTGTACTCTGCACACAGTACACAGCAGGCAGGTACTGAGACCTGGACAACTGAACAGCAGTGAACAGATAGTCCAGGAGGGACAAAGACCAGAGGTTCCAGATAGGGATGCTTGGACTAGCAGGCATGAGAAGGAAAGGACAGAGGTGAGTGAAGTAGCAAAGGACCTGGTGCCTCCCTGGCTGGGGAAGACAAAAGAGAATGGAGGGCACCAGGACTATGAGAGGCTGAGACTGAGTGGCTGGGAAATGACAGCTTTAGTGGCTTGGAGCCCAGCGAGCATGGCACAGTGGGCACCCGTGTGGCTGCCAGACACCAGCACCACAGGAGGACTGGGGCAGCTCCTGGAGGTCCTCAATCCTAGAAATCCCCCAAAGAAAAACTGCTCCTGGGAGCAGATGGGAGGGCAACGGCGTTGGCCCTCCCCAGACCCAGACCCCTGTACCTCTGTCAGTCTTCAAACCACAATCTTAACTTTAGCCTGGAGGGGACCTTGGCCCCGAGCACCTGTCTCCACTCCGGCAGTCCAGCAGGATCAAGGTGAAAAGATGGTGATCTCTGTTCCCTGGGGGACCTTGCCCTGATATCCCCTGGTCTGTCTTGTCTCCCTGGTTGCTGAAAGCCGACACCTCATAACTCTCAGAGAAAAATCAGGCCCTTTCTGTCACTGGAATTTGGAAGAATTGGGATGGCCTAAATCAGCAGCCATATGCTCAGCAGTTATAAGAGGGAGCCTGTTTCCAGGCATGCCCTGAGGTCTCCCCTTTGCCACTTGCTGCCCAGATTGGTCACAGACCCCTCGTCACCTGGCCTGTGTGCAAGAACGGAAGGTGTGGCTTCCAGGGAAGATTTCCCCTAGCGTCCCCTGGGGACCACGTTGGCTTCACTGTCACAGCTTAAAAGATGGGGGGTGGGAGGTGGAAGAGAAAGACATCAGTACTGAAATCTTTGTGGATTTTCTAAAATCAGGTGGGAACAAGAAAGGAAAAAATGAAGACAAAATGATTTCTTTGAGTGAGATCCTGTCCTGTTTATTTGAGCCCACAGTTAATAAACTCATAATAACTGAGCACCTCGTCATGCTGGTCCTGAGTGGGGCATGGAGGACTGAGAAACCTGAGACGCAGCTCGAGGTGTTTCAGGACCTGAGACTGTGGTCCACACCCCATGCCCACGTTAGTTTCCTAGGAGCGCCGGAACAAACAGCCACAACACCGGTGGTCTGTCCTGTTTATTTGAGCCCACAGTTAATAAACTCATAATAACTGAGCACCTCGTCATGCTGGTCCTGAGTGGGGCGTGGAGGACTGAGAAACCTGAGACGCAGCTCGAGGTGTTTCAGGACCTGAGACTGTGGTCAACACCCCATGCCCACGTTAGTTTCCTAGGAGCGCCGGAACAAACAGCCACAACACCGGTGGTGGCTTAACGCAGCAGACATTTATTCTCTCACGGCTCTAGAGGGCAGAAGTTTGAAATCAAATGTCGGAGGTGCCATGCTCCCTCTAAGGGCTCCAGGGGAGAATCCTTCCTTGTCCCCTCCAGCTTTCAGTGGCACCAGGCGTTCCTCGGCTTGTGGCTGCCTCACTCCCATCTCTACCTTTGTCTTCACATGGGCTTCTCCTATTTCTTCTGTGTCTTTTCCTCTTCTATCTTCTCTGTCTTCTAAGAACACTTGTCATTGGATTCAGGGCCCACCGGATAATCCAGATGATCTCATCTCAAGATCTTTAGTTAATCACATCTGTAATTAATTGTAAGGCCCTTTCCAAATAGGGTCATATTCACAGTTCCAGGGACTGGGATGTGGACATATCTTCTGGGGCTCACCATTCAACCTACTCGCACCCCCATCTTCATTCTTTCCTTCCCTGTGAATCCTCACACTCGACCTAGAAACATGTCCCTGCTGCTTCATCAAAAGAAAAATAAATTCTTTCTGTCCTGTTCCCCTCTCAAGCTGTGCCCCTTTTGCCCCTTCACTTAGCCATCAAATCCCCGCAAAGTGTAGTCTGTACTGCTGCTTTAATTTCTGGCTTGCCACTTTTTTCCCCAATTACTTTTTAAAGCAATTTATTATGATATGTTTCAAGCATATAGAAAAGTATAGAGAACAATCTGATTTTTTAAATGTTAACATTTTTCTCCCACTTACTTTTTTTGTGGTGAAACATGTAATTTTCTACTTTAAAAACATGACTCAGCGGCATTAATTTCTCCCAGTTTTTAAATTTTATTTGGGGGCAACTGGTGGTACAGGGATCCGAACGCTTGACCTTGGTGTCATAAGACTATGCTCTGACCAACCGAGCTAACCGGACAGCCCCCTACTCCCACTTTTATGTGCTATGTGATTTGGCCTTGACCCTCACCACTGTTGGGCAAGAGTCCTCCAAAGACCGCCGGCTTCCATCCTCCACCTTCTCAGCCCTTTTGCCAAACCAGGTACTGCTGACCACTTCGTTTCTCCAAACTCCTCCCTCAGCTTCCCAGATCCTGTTCTCTTCTTTTTTTTTTTTTTTTTTTTTTTTTTTTTTTTGT
>NW_007726810.1:610812-612861 GCF_000696425.1 Galeopterus variegatus
CGTGGCCGGCCACGGAATGCCACCCCTAGTTGCGCGCCCGGTCCGGGCCGGGACCGGCAACGGGATCGCAACCCTCGGTGTCACGCCCACACCTCGCTCAGCCAGTGAGCGGGAACCGGTCTGTATATGTGGGATCCGAACCCTCGGCGGGAGTGCCGCCACACTCCCAAGCGGCGTACTGTAGCAGTGCGCCACCGGGCCGGCCCCTGTTCTCTTCTTAGTCTCTACTATTTCTCTAACCCTTTTGCCCCCCGTTCCCTAGACCCACATTTCTTCAAGGACCTGCCCGGTTCCCCTTAGTTTTTATTGCTTCCGTGGGAAGCTCCTCCATTCTC
Organism: Galeopterus variegatus; assembly: GCF_000696425.1. Lineage (NCBI taxonomy): Eukaryota > Metazoa > Chordata > Mammalia > Dermoptera > Cynocephalidae > Galeopterus > Galeopterus variegatus. The sequence goes on from NW_007726810.1 coordinate 611,148, forward strand.
ATCCAGTGTTGTGGCTTCAACTCTCTCCTCTATGCAGATGACCCATGTTTAAAGATGAAGCCTGGACCTGTTTCCGAGTCCTAGGCTCATATCTCCAATTATCTTCTGAGCATCTCCACCGAGATGTCCCGTTGACACCTCAAACTCAGTACGTCCTAACGGGGACTTGTGCTCTCTCCTTCCACACTTTGCTTCCTCCATATTCTCCCCAGTCTGTCCTCAGCACCACCAACCTCCCATCCACCCAGTGCAGAAACCCTGCCACCGTCTTTCCCTCTCACATCCACTCCGATCCTGTAACTTCCGTTTCTACAGTAGCTTCTCCCTCCTGGAGTCTTTTCCATTCTGACGCTCTCCTGATGCTAACACCTGCCTCCCGCCGTCAGCCTGGGTGACCATAGTAGACCTCTCCAGGTTTGCCTGCTTCCGCCCTCTACCTCTGTTCTATTTCACATGCAGTTAATGAACTGTTCTTCCTAAAACACAGTTCTGATCCACCTCGTCAAAAACCTTTATTAACTCCCATGCCTTTGAAAATAAACCCTGAACTTCTTAGCTGAGGCTTTAGCACCTTCCCTGAGCTGTCCCTGATCCGCCCCTTGACTGCCAGCCACACAGACTCACTGTCCTTCCTCTACACATCCCATGCTCCCCTCCTTACCTTTCCCATTCCAAGTATGGGTGTCATAGTCTTCTAAGAGACTTCTGTTCTTTCTGTTAAAATATGTGTAACAGAATAAGAGATACTGACTGAAGATTGCCAAATTCCATAAATTGTAATCATCCATCTCCTATTTCCTGTACCAAACAGAAAACATACCCCAGATTGTTGTTATCTGACAGGGTTACAAACAGACCTTTGTTTGCTCATGGAATTCTCCAGCTTGGAGTGGAACCCTCGCCTTCTGAAGACCCAAACCTTTTCTTGGTGACTCACCTGTGGGGGAAAGCACCAACTTTCCTGCTCCTAATTTCTGTAACAGAAAAGGGGCTCTGGAGCAGACAAGATGTTAACAAACACTATCACCTCAAACTGGAAATCTTGTGAGTGAGATTTCTAGGAAGCCAAACAGCGCTAAAGATGTGACGCAAAAATTAAAAGGAAACTTTACCCGTGGCAATAACCAGAGGCACAAGGAAAATAGACTGTATAAGGTCTTCATTGGGTGCGTATTTCTCGTGCATTTCAGTTCTGAAGGCCTTGGCCTTACCAGGAGATGGCATCAGCATGCTTTTAAGAAGCCCCACACCATAAGGAACAAATTCTTTTGGAAAAACATAGGTGTGGCATCAGTTCATCCATTTGAAAAAACCCACATAGTATATCTCTCCACCTATACAATATCTAAATTTTAGGTTCTTCTTTTGGATCTCTCCCTTCTCCACTTAGTGCTATTTCTGTCCCCACAGTCATGGAGATGTTCAAAAGCAACTGAAGCGGCAGCTTCAGAAGCAGCAGGAGCACTCGGAGCACTAAAAGCCTCAGAAACTCAACCTAACACGAGTTTTGGGAATTTTATGTTTTCTTAGCAGTGAAAGGCGTTCTGGTATATACAGCCTAGGCTTGACCACTTGGTGTGAGCTACTGATTCTGTCACTCTGGGAAAGTTGTATAATTTCTCTCAGATGCTATTTGCTCATCTGTAAAATAAGAGAACTAAGATTTTTTTTTTTCTTTTTTCTTTTTGTGGCTGACTAGTACAGGATCCAAACC
>NW_007726810.1:613334-614689 GCF_000696425.1 Galeopterus variegatus
TCACTCTGGGAAAGTTGTATAATTTCTCTCAGATGCTATTTGCTCATCTGTAAAATAAGAGAACTAAGATTTTTTTTTTTCTTTTTTCTTTTTGTGGCTGACTAGTACAGGATCCAAACCCTTGACCTCAGTGTTATAACCCCACACTGTAACCGGCTGGGCTAACTGGCCAGCCCAAGAGCACAAAGCGTACTTTGCAATGTTGTTGTAGAGATTAAAAATAACATGTAAAGAGCTGGCACTGAAAAGATTCTCAGTTAATAGTAAAATTATTTTTAATTATAAATTTGGGAGAAAAGGAAGACTAGGTTGTCCTTCAGTAAAAATCTTTTTGTGTTTATAAGACATATGAAGGATTTTTCTTTAAAGAAAAAAAAATACCACTAGTATTAGATAAATTAATGTATATCCTTCAGATTTGTGTCCTGCGAATGCACATTCGGAGTTGATCTACTTCAGTAGTCTTATTTATTTAATATTCTTTTCAGTCACTCCTTAGGTCTGACTCTGACAGTTACCACATTTAAAAGCAAAACCTTCAAATAATATATTTCTCATGTTCTCCTGCGCCATATGCAAGGAGTGTTTTACTATCTACCTGAGTTAGATGTTCAAAGGATATTCCCACTATTCCCATAACAGAGCTCAATTTTCATCTACGGATTCAGCTCTCCCCCACTCTTAGTTCCTGTGGACTGGATGACGCTTCACCCCTGACTCCAGAGCTCCAGCAGGTGGCCCAGATGAGGCCAATCAAAACATTGTATCCTCTGGCCTCAGTCATTGGTTCAGAGATGGGCATGTGACCTACACCAATCCAATCAGAGAGTCCCTGCGGAATTGTGGGAGCTGCTAGAAAAGACACTCACTCTTTCCTGTAGTATACAAATCTGAGACGGGAGGAAGCCGACTGCAGTCTGCTGTCACCACAGGGTGCCTGGTTGGAAGGTAGCACAAAGGAAGGCAGGCTGAGCAAAAGAGGGAAGGTTCAAAGCCCTGAGAGGGAAGGGGTGGATGAAACAGGAAAACAGAAGGAGGCAAAGGAGAGGAGCAGCTGCTGCAGCCTTCTCTGAGGCCCAGCTCCTCCTGTTCCCACACCCCCTTCTCCAGGTTCTCCTCAACCACAACCACTACTAGCTAGAAATTCAGCTACTAGACACTAAAAACGTGCAACCTTCCTGGTGCAGCTTCCTTTTTGGAACTCATTCAAAGGAAATTATAAAGAATATGCACAGAGTTGTGTGCAAGGGTGTTCACTGTACCTTATTTAAAATAACAGAGAGGGGGCCGGCCCGGTGGCGCACTGGATAAGTGCACCGCTTGGGAAGCGCGGCGGCGCTCCCGCCCGAGGGTTC
>NW_007726810.1:615689-618788 GCF_000696425.1 Galeopterus variegatus
CTTTTTAAAATTACATATGGAAATGTTAAGCTTGCAAAAGACAGGAAACTTTAAAGACAAAATAAAATAAAATAAAATAAAATAAAATAAAATAAAATAAAAAATAACAGAGAGTTGTAAACAACATAAATGTCCCACAATATGTGCACATATTAATCCATTTTGTTTGTGTGTGTGTGTGTGTGTGTGTGTATTTTATACACTCACCCAATCTGAGAGGAAATACACAGAAATGTTATTAACAGTGGCTGTTTGGTGGTGAAATTATGGGAGGTATTTATTTGTTTACTCGTATGTTCTAATTTATATTATTACTTGCAGAGTAAAAAGGAAATAAAATAACCAAGTGTCAAGGCTTCAACTGGGGCAGAGCTGAGCTACTGCTGACCTGTTGCCAATGGCCCTTCTCAGGAGAAATGGGTGGGATGCCCACACCCACCCCGTCCTCAGACAGGGGCACCAACTGTGGACCTCCTGGGGTCCAGCCTGGATTGCAGCTGCCATGGCCTAGTGATGGCACCAGTCCTAAGGGTAGGCCCAGAAACACCCTGCTCTGCTGAAAAAGGACATATGGCACATTAAGGCCTTTTCTTGCTGGATCAGTTTCCTTCCAGGCAGACAGGCCATGCACTAAAGATCAGCTGCAGAGGATAGGCACCTGCCCAAGGGCCAGGTGTGCTGGGAGTCCACCAGAGTGGGGTAGTACAGATGAAGTGGTCTCCTGAACCCCTCCCTGGCCTCATTAGCACCTCACTCACTGCTGGGAACCAGATCACTAAGACGAAAAGCATCTTCACAACATAGTTGTACCAGTGGGGGAAAGAAAGTTTTGTGTTTTTTTCAAAGACATAAAAAGCTTTTGCTTTTTCTTACACACTCTTCCCAAATGTGCTATACCAAGTCTCCCTTCTCCAATGCATAGTAGATCTCTTAATCACATCTTAGGCAGATCTATAATTTTCCAATTGTTTTCAGATGTTAAACCTCCGTCCACTTTAAAACATCAATTCCAAACTTGATTCTACTCTCACCTCCTCTCTACAACCAATGCCCACCCCCAACCCAGTGCAAGCTTGGACCTGGATTCTGTTTGATTGGAGGTCTATTTCTGGGATATCTCCTGCCCCGCTTTCTAGAGAATACTTTCTAGAGAACTGGTTCCTCTACTGTACTGGGCTGAGAAGTAGGACAGGGAAGGGGCAAAGGGTCTTATACTAACAGGCCACTGCTATAGCTTTCTCTCCAGGCTGCTGGCTGACTTGGACTGGCTGTAGATGCCCTCTGTGAGGCAGGCATCCAAGTGCCAGCTTTCTCTGGGGAAACATGTGAGTTCTTTAGAGGGCCTGGCGAGGCAGGAATATGGTAAATCCAGGTGCAACCCCTCCTGTGCCCCTCAGCTCCCACCACTGAATATATACTCTACAGACTCTTTGAGCGCAAGCTCCCTGGGAAATTTGGGAGAGAAGTGTCTTGGGATGGGGATGGAATAAATCCAGCTGCTTTCTAAGTAGCAGCCACTTGAACAACAGGGAACACATTTCCTGGCCCTGACAAAAGGTGAGTTCAGACTGCCCCTACCTTCTGGCTTTTCTTTCTCCAACACCCTTCTGTGCTCCTAACGATGTACTACTAAACCAGCAAATCCTTTTCCTGACCAAATATCCAACTGGGGAACTAATTTACAATATTTATGAATGGTTTTCTCTTCTTTTTTTAAATTGAATCATAATTGATTATACATATTTTGGGGGTTCAATGTTGACATACGTTGATCAAATCAATATTACTAGCATATATATTGTTACAAATTGTACTTATTTATGTCCCTTGTCCAGTCTCTTCTTATCCTCCTCTCCCTTCCCCCTCCCACCTCTGATAACCCTAGATTTCTTCTCTCCCTCTGAAAGAGTAATGGTTATTCTGTTGATTTGTTGCATAGATGATCTGTCCAGTGCTGAGAGGTGTGTTCGGGTCCCCTGATATTATCATAGAGCAGCTGCTTCTTCTGTCACTCTGGAATGGGCTTTGTGGAGAGAGACATCCTCTTCTTTTCTTTGGTCTCTGCTGGTGACTCTCCTTGTGACAATGCACTCCAGTGGCTGGTGGACAATCTGCGTGGTGGTTGTGGCATCTAGCTGCTTTCGCAGCAGTCATGGTTAATGTGGTGTCTATGGTGGGCCACCCACATGGAGGTGATATTTTGGCATGCTCCTTGGTGCTGGTGGTGTGTCTGTTTGGGGGGGGTCCAGTCCCCAACTCTATTCCTCAGGACTCCAGGCAGGCCCCTGAGGCACTGGCAGAGTGCCTGGTTGTGGGCAGGGGTGTCTGGTCTCCAGCTCCATGCCTCCCTGGTGGCCTAGAGGTGCTGGTGGTGTGCCTGGGCTGGAACTAATTTTTTGTCCTTTGCTTGCTTCTACAACAGGTGAACTTCCTGTGGGAACCAGTACTTGAGCTCTGTGGTTGAGCTAAATTGCTGCTTTGCTGCTGTTTCCCTAGGGAAGACTTTTTGTGCAGCTCAGGGTTTAATGGTTGACCTTATAGGTACTCCCAGCTCTCCAGAGACTCAGTGTACCTGAATTGTGTAGAAACTCTGATCTGGACCAGAATCTTTTCATCAAACTGCACCCCATGCAATTCTGCACTCCCAGCCAGTCTCCTCTGAGTGGTCCTGTGCTGATTGGGGGGCAGATCAGCTATCCTTGCTGTGTCCCCTTGTTCTCCCGGTGGGTCCATCTCCCCCATTGCCTGTGCTCCAAACACTTCCCATGGAACAGGCCCTGCACCAGTCCTTTGTGATGACTCACCAGCCTCTGAATGGCTCCCCTTTTTCAGCTGTTCTGGCTCCTTTTTCCTGCGTGGGTCCACAGGAACCCTATTAGTGGTCTTGTTGTCCTGGGGGCCACCAAGACCATCTTATACCCTGATGCCTCCAAGCAACTCCATCTGAAGGGCACAGCTGCAGCTTCTGTTGGCTCCCGCTCCTGAATTCAGCAGCTCCAGCCTTAAAGTGGTTGTGGCCCAAAATGCTCAGAGCAGTTTCTTCTTCCTCTCATCATGGTTTCTCCCACCTTCATGAACTCCGTAGGTCTCTCCTCCTCT
>NW_007726810.1:618961-629601 GCF_000696425.1 Galeopterus variegatus
GGGGCCACCAAGACCATCTTATACCCTGATGCCTCCAAGCAACTCCATCTGAAGGGCACAGCTGCAGCTTCTGTTGGCTCCTGCTCCTGAATTCAGCAGCTCCAGCCTTAAAGTGGTTGTGGCCCAAAATGCTCAGAGCAGTTTCTTCTTCCTCTCATCATGGTTTCTCCCACCTTCATGAACTCCGTAGGTCTCTCCTCCTCTTCCCCTGAGCTCCAGCAGCCCCAGCTTGGCTGTTGTTACATTTTTATAGTTGTAAATTGGTTGATTTGTGAGAGAGAGGTGATGCTGGGGACTGTCTATTCTGCCATCTTGACCAGAACTCTATGAATGGTTTTCTTAGAACCCTCTTACTTGGGAGAAAATACAGCCACCCCCACATTCCATTGCCACAGGAAGGGGATGGACTCATCTCTCCTCACATCCACTGCACTACAATGACTCTTGGATCTGCTTCTCTCTCTCCTTCTCAGTCTTATGAGGTAGAAGGTAGTATTGGTGGTAACAGAGCTACATATGTCACCTCTTAGGAATCCTTGGCTCTCTGGCTTCAGTGGAAGTTGGTTCAGATATGGAGAACTCTTCTGTCCTCATTCTTGGGTCCTGGTAGCCAATTCCAAGGCAACAGAAAGAGTCCCATTCCATAGCTTGTTACACATTAAAAGTAGTTGAAGTTCCATTCCAGAACTCTTTACACCTTTTTGTAAAGCCAGATTTTTATCTGCTATCATTTTCCTTCTGTCTGAAGGACTTCTATAACACTTCTTATAGTACAAGACTGCTGGGATCAATTTTATATGTCTGGAAAACTTTTTCTTTTGCATTTGTTTTTGAAAAGATATTTTTGCTGAGTATAAAATTCTAGGTTGGCAATATTTTTTTTTCAGTACTTCAAAGATTACTTTTTCTCTGTCTTCTCACTTGCTTTGTTTCTGACAAAACCTCTGCTGTCATCCTTATCCTTGTTCCTCTGTTCATAACATAACTTTTTTCCTATGGTTAATTTTAAGATTCTCTCATTATCACTGGTTTTGAACAATTTGATTATGGCGTACCTTGGCATAACTTTCTTCGTGTTTCTCTTGCTTGAGTTTTACCTTGTTGAGTGCTGGATATTCTTTTGTTTTCAAAATATTCTTTGTTTGGTTGTTTTGTTTTGTTTCAATTTTATTTATATTTATTTTTGTGAGGTACAGTGTGTCATTTTGACACAAGCATATACCTGCACAATGACTCACTTAAGTCAGATAGCATAGTTTTCTCCCCATTAGTTTACCCCACTCCCACCCCTCCCAGCTTCTGGTAACAATTATTCCACTCTCTACTTTTTTTTTTTTTTTAACATACAAAGATTAACATTCTTACTGCAAAAAGGACTTTTAAAAATGAATCAGAAAGGGCCGGCCCGGCGGCGCACTGGAGAGTGCGCCATCTGGGAGCGCGGCGGCGCTCCCACTGAGGGTTCGGATCCCATGTGGAGACCGGTTCCCGCTCACTGGTTGAGCGTGGTGTGGGCGCAACACCGAGGGTTGCGATCCCGTTACCGGTCAGTAAAAAAAGACAAAAAAAGGAAAAAAAAAAAAAAGAATCAGAAAAATCTAAGCAGAAGTTTGGTGAAGGACATGAACAAATAAGTAACACACCCCAAAGAAACACAGGTGGCAATAAGTACATTCTAAGATCTGGTTGCAGGTGGTGGGGGGGGCTAAGGCCTATGGCCCCCAGCTCAGGACCCCCAGGCATTTGGGCTTGTTTTCAAAATGTTCTTGCGTGTTGTTCTGGGATACAGGTAAGTTACTTGGAAGTAGTCTGATTCTTTCAAGACATGCTTTAAGCCTTTCTAGGATGGTCCAAAGCAGCCATTAGTCTAGGTTGAAACAGGGACCACTCCCTGTCCTGTAAGAGCTCTAAGGATTGTTTCCTGCAATCCTTTTGGGTAGTTCTTTCCCTAGCCTCATGTAGTTCCCTCATATGCATGTGCTGATCAGTACTCAGCTGAAGACTCAAAGGGGACACTCTGTAGAACTCCAGAGTTCTCTCTGTGTACAGCTTTCTCCTTTCCAGTATTTTGTGCTGTGGTCTTCCCAGGATCCCAGCTCTATTTCACTACTCAGGGATACTGCTGTGCTCTGCCTGTGTTCCCCTTCCCCATGCCATGGCCTGGAAACTCTCTCCAGGCAGATCTGGGGCAATCACAGGATTCACCTCATTTGTTTCCACTCCCTGAGGAATCACTGTCCTCTACTGCCTGTGGTCCAGTGTCTTAAAATCATTGATTCAAGTATTTTTTTCTGTTTTTTTATTTGTTTCAGAGCCCTGATTTTAGTGTGCATTTCATGGAGCTCTTGGAGTCATGGATATTAGCTCTGAGATGGGCTTTATAGATCATTTAACTCCACACCCTCTATTTGCCAGTGAAGAAACTAAGGCAGGAAAAGGGATCTGGCCTGGGTTTGTGGCAGACCCTGAACTGGACCAGGTCTTCTGACTTCAGATGAAGTTGTTTTGGAAGCAATGAGCTCCCAGGAGAAAAGAAGTACCCTGGGGAACATCGAATCAAGACTCCTTTGTGCCAGACAGCAAGTAGGATTAGTCACTCTCTGGGTCTCCCTGCCTTCTTCATTCCAGCATTTGCCATGTTCAGTGCCTTCAATGATGTTGACCTCTTACCTCAATTTCAGCATTGATAATGTAGAAGCTTCCATTCCCTCTGGATGTCTTATACCACATCAGCCCCAGAACAGTGGAAGGATATTATGGAATCTCAGCACGAAGGGGCATATAGCAGATCTGGGATTTGAGCAGAAGCCCCAAGGACCTCCCAAGAGAGCCCAGAGATCATCTAAGCCAATGTATCAGTTTATGGACATGGAAACTGGGACCCAGGCAGGTTCACTGGCTCACCCAAGCAGGGCTAAGATCTTGGTTTTGCACCCAGACACCCATCTCTGAAAGATGATCTGCTTAAGTGTTAAACAGTCAGCTCTTAATGATTTGCTCATTACATTATTTGCCCACAAGGACCACTTCAAAGCTGGCTGGAACTCTGTGTCAGCAGCTTTTCCATGTCTTTTTGCCCATGTTAACTGAACACTCAACAGTCTGCTTTGCTTGTTCATCCACACGGTGAGGTGAGAATTCCCAACAGAATCCTGGGGTCACTATGAGAGGAAGTTTTTGGAAGAGTTTTTTGAAGTTTTCTTCACCAAGAAGAAATGTCATAGAGGAGGAAGAAGAAGGAAAGAAACAGTGAAAGTAATAAGCCATTTCTCAGGCAATTTTAAAAGCCTCTAGGTTGGGACACTGAACAGATAACTTATCTATTTTTCTTTGCTTTGGGTGTTTTTAAAGGAACTGCCCCCTCCCCATTTACTTTAATACAACACTAAGCACACACTTCTCAGCATGTAAGTCAGGATGTCCTAGGTTTTGATGTATGGGACAAGCTTTGCTTTGTCTTATGACCAGTCATTACAATAGGGCCTCTCACTGCAGGACCACATGGCTCCGGGCAACGTGACCTAAGAGCTGGCAAGTGTTCCAGGACAACACAAGAAACGGAGCTCGTCTTTGTGCTGTGAGTGCACAGACCAGTGGACAGTGTTCAGGGTTACTCCTCGGTTTGTGGCTCGGGCAATGGTCTGAACCCCACAGTTGCTCTTCTTTCCCCCTTTCCTATAGCTCTGCAGCTCCTTGGTGGCCAGAGCTGGTCCAGGTTCCCAGGGCAGAAGGAGAAGGTGGGGCTCAGGTGAAGGCCACTCGGGGAAGACACAGTATGTACATATAAAGAATTTTACAGGGCTCACCCCTCTGTACACACTGTGATAATCTTTAACTTCTTTTATGAACTTGTACATTTTCAGAGAGAGTTTAATTAGGCAGAGTCTTACAGTAGAAAATTTTCACATAAATAAAAGAGTGTGGACAAGAAATTGGGTCACCAGGAAGTGTCTCATGGACAAATAAACTTTGTATCAGACTGAAGGAAGAAATATTTCAAATATTGTCTTTGAGGGTATTGATATTCCTCCCCTGCCCCATGAGGTGGTGTCCCTAGGGACTTTTTATCTCAATACACAGGAAAAGGTTTCAATTTGGGTGAGAAGGAGGCAGCAGGGTACAGCTGGGCTGGAGCAGCATTCTGTCCATTGATTAGCCTTCAGTTCTTCCCATGGACAGTAAAATGGGAACCAGGGCCTTCTTACAACAGCAACCCCAAGACACTAGGAGGTCCTGATGTGCTTTCCAAACAATCACTGATTCATTATGTGCAGCACAGTTTGGGGGCTCACTGAAAATGTACTCATCATATGGAGTTTTTTGAACATCTACTACATGTTCTATGGAGACTCCTCTATCCTCCGTGACCATAGTTTCACTGAAGACCAGTCACAAGGAAAATCTAGAAAGCCATGAGAATATTGATGACAAGAATAAACATTGTTTTTAAAATTCTTGCTGTCTACTCTTGCTTTGCTTCCCACGGATTTGTCACCCCTTTCCCCCTGGGTGACGGAGCCGCCAAAGATCACTCAAAGCCCATCTCCTCTGAGCAGTGAGAAGCCCCCAAAAGGGGTTAATTTCCTGGAACCCTCAAGAGAGAGGCATTCCTTCCCTCTGGGAAATAACCATGAATTGAGGTTCTCTTCCCGCATTTATTCTCCAGACCAGGAAGTTACAGGAAGAGAACATAGGTGGGGTTTTTGCTAAGTATAGTTTAACAAGTTTAACAATAGAAGCTGGTAACATTCAATAAGACAAGCAAGGTGACATTCCATAATGCAATTTGCAACAAAAGCTTGATCTTAGCAAACATTCTCTTCTTACACCAATTTCCCAGTATCTTTACATATCAATCAGTAACCTGTCGTCTTTGAGCCAGCAACCTTGCTGTGTTACAATTCTTTATCTTACAACAGAGACTATATAGCCTGGGGAAAATTTCCTGTCCTTTGCAAGGTCAATATTTGAAACTGCAAGGCTTTGGAAAACCAGGTCCTATGAAGTACATTTGCTTTATGCATACTCAACAGTCTACTAGGCTCTTCACATGCAGCATCTCATTTAATGCTCATAACAATCTCATGACAAGGGGACGGCCATATCCCCCATCTTACAGGAGAAAACAGGATCAGACAGGTTAAGGAACCAGCCCAAGATCACACAACTAGAGCCAAGATTCAAACCCAGGTGATGCGAAACCACAGACCATGATTTACCCAACAGCTATTGTGGGTGCACAGGGAACAGGAGCAGGAGGGCAGAGAAAAAGAGCAGAGGTGTGGGTAGGTGGGCATGAAGGCATGGGGCTCAGCTGACACCCCCTGTGAATCTCCCAAAACCAGGAAGAATTCCTCTTCACTAGACCAGACCAAGGGACCGTAGAGAAAGAGAGAAAAACAGTCCTGCTCCAAATGAGGATAGACAAGGAGTGTTGACGGCAAAATATCAGTGAGACACTGTGGCTTATGCTTTGTCTTTTCTATGTGGCTCCCCTAGCAACAGTTAAGTAATATTAATGTTAGCAGACAGTAATGTGCTGACAGTACTGTTTCACCAGGCACAGAGTCAGTGGTAAACAGAAATGCATGCTAATTTCTGCTTCGTTAAGCAAGGGAAACATCGTTAAATTCTGCCCAGTGGAAAAGGACAAAAGGTAGATGGAAAGGTGTTTAACTTTCAAGGTTATGTGAAACAGAAAAGAATGGGTTGTAAATTATTTTTTCAAGTAGTAAGCTAACAAAATTCTAACACCAAGACAGACAACAGGGGAGGGAAAATGCAAGGGAGAGAGAATCTTGATTGAGGCTGGTTTGCTACATGTTGCTAACTGCCACATTTTTCTAGAGTGTCTGAAAATATCAGTCTCTAGAATACAAATGTATTATTTTTTGAGAAGTGTGTGTCTATAGCCTCAGGGTTGAAAAACAAACAACTCTGTTGCCATGAGCTCATGCTGCAGTCTGTGTAAATCGTTTTCCCTCCTTATGTACAATGTTTCTAATTAGGGCTATTATGGAGGATGAGCTCTGTGGGCTGTTGAATTGACTCTATGCTAATTGCAAACCCAAGGCTCTGTGTCTGCCCCTGCTTAGACTAGCCTGCCTCTTAGATGCATCACTAGATGGGGAGGGTGACCCCAAGCTTTATTCCCTAAGGCCTGGTGGCAGGGCTGTGGGGGAAACACCTTAGGAATATGCTTTCACACCTGGAGTGCCACTCACCACACCTGCTGTTAAAAACAAGATGTTTATCCAAGATGTGTGAATAGATGGATGACTCTGATTTCTAGTTTGCTCTTTTATTCCAATTATATCTTCAATAAACAAAAGTCCACTGTTTTAGTCTTTTTTGTTGTTTATAACAGAATACCTGAAACTGGGTAATTTATAAATAAATGAAGTTTATTTGTTACAGTTTCGGAGACTGGGAAGTCCAAAGTCCAGGAAACACATCTGGCGAGGGCCTTCTAGGTAACTCTCTACAGCAACTCAGGGTATCACATGGCAAGAGAATGGGATGAGCAAGAGAGAAAGCAAAACTTCTCACTTGCTCTCCTTTCAAAGCCATCAAAACCACACCCATGACTCCATGAATGGATCAATCCATTCACAAGAACACAGTCCTCACAATCTAATCACCTGTAAAAGCCCTGTCTTTCAAATACCATAACTGGATTTCCCACCCTCTTCACACTATTACAGTGGGGGTCTAGTTTCCAATAGGTGAACTTATGGGGGACACATTTAACCCATAACATCTATTTTGAGGTCATTTCTCTAAGAAAGAACTATTGACCTCAAAAAAACAGGGTGAACAATAAACATTGACTCCTCCCTCCACATCAGGAATTTTAGAAAAGCCCCACTCCTGACACTAAGTGGAAGTGGAGTAGGACTTTACTTGCCTGAAACACTGGGCCTTGGAGCGAGGTAATCCAGTGAGTATGAGTCTCTCTGGCTTGGAACTTGTCCAGCTCCCTACCTCTGACATATTTCTCTTTGCAGGTCAGAAACACCTAGGAAATTAATCTTCAGCCATCTGACTAGCTGGTTGTCAGCAGTTGTTCATTTAAGAAATATCTTCTTGATGCCAGGGATATCTTCTGTGCCCTTCCCAGGTTTAGCAAGGGTGGGTGATATATAGAAATCCAGTGTTGGCTTGGCTCAGAGGTCTCCAGACAGTTGGTCTCAGAGGACCAAGTAAATGTCTTTGTTGATCTAGTAGAATACTCTCAGTGTGGGACCTGGAGGATCTGTAGTACCAAAGAGGTACCAGAATTTCAAGGAGGGTGGAGGCTTGTGCTGAATACTTCCCCCAATGATTCTGATAAGCTCAGGTGGGGTGATGGTGGTGGTCCCGGCCAGGCTTCCCATTGCATCTGGCAGTGGTATCACTGGCTTTTGTCCAGGCCCACAGAGCAGAAGCCCAAGCTGGGCACTGTCAAAAAAAAAAAAAAAAAAAAAAAAAAAAGAAGCCCCATCACAGCAGCCCCAAGGCAAACCCTAGACAACAGGCAGATCCTGCTGCCTCTGAGCCCCTCGGCAGCTCCCTAGGAACTGGGAACTGAGTAGGGAGGTAAATCCTGGAGCCAGAAGGACATGGGCTTCACAGATAGTCTAGCTGCAAACCAGCCTGAGGGAGCAGCAGGGGACTGCTGCTATGAACCACAGAGGTGCTCATGCCTTGTGCCTGGTGGCTTCCCAGTGGACACTCTGTCCATGACCTAGTTTTCTTCCTTGGCTGAAATGAGAAAAATAAGTAGAGCATAGCAAGTTTTTCTATTAAGCTAAATTTGTTCACTTCAAAGAATTGCCATTTTTTCTGGAACTATGTCCTTTCTGCTTGTTTGGTAGAAAAAAAGTACTTACTTTTAAGAAATAGATGTGATAATGTATAGTAGATGACAATATTTTTAGTTTTGCTTTTTAATATTTCTATCTGTCAAAATAAAACATGCTTTGGGGCCTGCCCAGGGACCTGAGGTTGGAGCCAGGGACCGGACTCCCCTCCCACAACCAGGCACACTGCCAGTGCCTTGGGGCCCACGCAGGTTCCTGAGGTATGGATCTAGGGACCAAACCCCACCCCCACAACCAGGCACACTGCCAGTGCCAAAGAGCATGCCAAAAACATCACTTCCATGTGGGTGGCCCACCACAGACACCACAGTAACCACAGCTGCTGTGAAAGTAGCTAGACGCCACAATCACCAAACAGATGGTCCACCAGCCACTGGAGTGCATTGACACAAGGACAGTCACCAGCAGAGACCAAAGAAAAGAAGAGGATGTCTCTCTCCACGAAGCCCATTCCAGAGTGACAAAAGAAGCATCTGCTTTACAATAATATTGGAGGACCTGAACACACCTCTCAGCACTGGACAGATCATCTATGCAACAAATCAACAGAGTAACCATTACTCTTTCAGAAGGAGAGAAGAAATCTAGGGTTATCAGAGCATGGAGAGGGGAGGAAGAGGGGGATAGGGAGAGATTGAACAAGGGACATAAAAAAATAAGTACAATTTGTAACAATATATATGCTAGTAATATTGACTTGATCAACATATGTCAATGTTGAACTCCAAAAATATGTATAATCAATTATGATTCAATAAAAATTTTAATAAATAAATAAAAATAAAATAAAACATGGCAACACTATGTTCATTCTCCATTTTGTTTGTTTGCTTGTTGGTTTTTGCTTGTGTGTGTGATAGATTAAAGATGGCCACAAATTCTTTGGTATTTCTCCTATTAAGATGGGCTTCTAATTGGCCTCCTCGTGAATCTGGGCTGGCCTTAGTGATTTAACTAATAAAATGTGGTAGCATGACCATCTAGGACTTCTGAAACTAGGTCATGGGAAGCCTTGCAGCTTCCTCCCAGGCCTCTTGGAACTTATGCTTGAACCCAACTGCCATGCTGTTAGGAGGTCCAAGCAGCCATGAGTAGAGGCCCAGACAGAGAGGAAGCAAAGCCAATGGCCAAAGCTCTTGATGAGTTCCTAACAGCTAGCATCAACTTGCCAGCCATGTGAGTGAGCCCTTTTGGCCTCTGTCAAGCTGCCACACTTAATATCACATGGAGCAGAGATAAGTTGTCCCATCAAACACTGCCCAAATTGCAGATTTGTGAGGAAAATCAAAGATTTTGCTACCTTAAGCCACTACGTTCATAGACTTATGCAGAATTTGTTTCTTCTTGAGTCAGTTTTGGTCATAACATTTCCTTAAAATCCTTTTAATTCCCCCTAACTGGTCAACTGCCAAAAAAACTCCTTTTAATTTGTATCAAATTAGTAGTGATGTTCCTTCATTCATTCTTGATTTTGGTCATCTATCTTCTCTCTTTTTTTCCTTACTCAGTTTAACTAAAGATTTATCCTATTTTTTAAAATATCTCTTAATGTACATACTTTTGGTTTAGTTGAATTGATTTTCTATATTTTCTGTTTTTATTTTATTGATTTCCACTCTGATCTTTATTATTTCCTTCCTTCTGCTTACTTAGGGTTTTGTTTGTTCTTCTTTTTCTCATTTGTTAAGGTGAAACCTGAGGTAATTGATTTATAATTGATTTGTAATTTGATTTGTAATTGACTGTCAATCTCTTTCTATCTCTGAATCTAAAGTTTGTCTATTGTCCACAGCATATTACTGTTGATGGTCTCTAACAACTCTATTGTGGTCAAGAAACATCCTTTGAATAATTTCAATCATTTTAAATTTATTTAGATTTGTTTTATGGCCTACCTTATGGTCTATCCCAGAGAATGTTCCATGTGCACTTAAAAGAATGTATATTCTGGGCTGGTCATTTAGCTCAGTTGGTTAGAGTGTGGTGTCATATAACACCAAGGTCAAGGGTTTAGATCCTCTTATCCACCAGTTGCCAAAAAAAAAAAAAGACTGTATTCTGCCATTGTTAGTGTTTAAGTCTTTTCTACTCTTAACTCATTTTTCTGTCCAGTTGTTCTGTCAATTATCAAAAATTAGAGTTGAAATCCCTAACTATAGTAACTATAGTTGTGGAATTGTTCATTTATTTTTTCAATTCTGTCTATTTTTGCTTTATATATTTTGGGGGCTCTGTTGTTAAGTGCGTATACATTTTATATCTTCCTAACGTATTGATATTTTTGTCATTATGAAATACCACTCCTTATCTCTGGTATATTTCCTGTCCTAAAATGTATTTGTCTGATATTAATATAGCCATTTCAGCTCTCTTATGGTTACTGTCTACATAATAAATCTCTCTCATTCTTTTACTGTCATTCTGTTCTTATCTCTGAATCTAAAGATTGTCTCTTGTAGGCAGCATATTACTGAATCTTGTTTTATACCCAGTCTGAGAATCTCTGCTTTTTAATTAGATGTTTAGGAAGCAATGTAATTATTGTTAGGGCTGGATTATATCTATCATTTTGCTTTTTTAAACTTTTTTCATCTTGCTATTGAATTCCCATCTGTTGCAGATTTTTTTGTTCTTCTTTGCTCTTTTACTGTCTTCTTTTGTGTTAAACAAATAGCTTTTGTAACATTTTATTCCATTGATTTTTTTTAGCTATTTTTAAAATGTATTTTATTCATGGTTCCTCCACAGATGAAAATATACATTTTACCTTGTTTCAAT
>NW_007726810.1:630049-631176 GCF_000696425.1 Galeopterus variegatus
AAACTTTTTTCATCTTGCTATTGAATTCCCATCTGTTGCAGATTTTTTTGTTCTTCTTTGCCCTTTTACTGTCTTCTTTTGTGTTAAACAAATAGCTTTTGTAACATTTTATTCCATTGATTTTTTTTAGCTATTTTAAAAATGTATTTTATTCATGGTTCCTCCACAGATGAAAATATACATTTTACCTTGTTTCAATCCACTTCAATACTGACTTACTTCCAGTAAAATGTAGCAAATTTACTTCAGTATAACTCCAGTCCCCCTTTCCTTTATGCAATTATTATTTTATATATTACACACACATATATTACAAGTTTAAAATACAGTTATAATTATAGATTTACAGAATATTATCTTTCCTAAAATTTAAGAACAAAAAATATTTATACAATTCTTTATATTTACCCACATGTTTACCATTTCCTGTGTTCTTCGTTTCTTCCTTGGATTGAGGTTACCACTGAAAGGTCGCTTCCTTTCAGCTTGAAGAACTTCCTTTAGTGCTTGTATTTTCTATAAAAACTGGTCAGCCAGCAACAAATTCTCTGTCTTTGTTTATCTGGGAATATCTTTATTTCACCTACATTACTAAAGTTAATTTTGCTATATGTAGAATTTGGGGTTGACAGTTTTTCTTTTTTCTTCCAGCAATTTTAATATATCATTCTACTCATTTGGCCTCCAGGTTCTTTCTTTCTTTTTTTTTTNTGTATCTAGGCGTGGATCTCACTGTGTTTATTCTACTTGGAGTTTGTTGAGCTTCTGAGGTCTGTAGATTGATGATTTTCAATAAATTTGGGAAATTTTCATTCATTGTGTCATTGAATATTTTTCTGTCATTTTCTCTTTTAGTCTTCTGGAACTCCAATTGCATGTATATCGGTATGCTTGATGTTATCCCAACAGGCTCAGAGGCTCTGTTTCTCTTTGATCTTTTTCCCCTCTGTTCTTCAGATTGAATTAATTTCTGATAATATGTATTCAAGTTGACTGATTCTTTTTTCTGTGACTTCCTCTAGCAATTTTTTTTATTTCTGTTATTATATATTTCACCTTAGAGCTTTCATTAGGTTCTTTTAAAAATAATTGCTACTTAAAAAAAAAAAAAAAAAAAAAAGGCCCAC
>NW_007726810.1:632082-636766 GCF_000696425.1 Galeopterus variegatus
GGAGCGCGGCGGCGCTCCCGCCGAGGGTTCGGATCCCACATACAGACCGGCCGCTCACTGGCTGAGCGAGGTGCAGGGGCAACACCGAGGGTTGCGATCCCGTTGCCGGTCCCGGTCCGGTACGGGCGCGACACTGAGGGTTGCGATCCATTGCCGGTCATGAAAAAAGACAAAAAAGGAGAAAAAAATAATAATAATTGCTACTTATTTATTGAGATTCTATATTTGTTGAGTCATTATTACACTGACTTCTTAATTTTTATTTATTTATTTATTTTGTGGCTGGCAAGTGTGGGGATCTGAACCCTGACTTCTTAATTCTTAAGTATGGTTTCCTTTAGTTCTTTGAACATATTTATAATTGCTAGTTTTGAAATCTTCATCTACTAAATCTAATTTCTGGGCCCACTCAGAGTTAGTTTCTACTGTTCTCTTCCTTTCCTGATTATGGGTCAGATGTTGTGTTTCTTCACATGTCTCATAATTTTTGTTGAAAATTCTACATTTTAGATAATATGCTGTAACAACTCTGGATGCTGATTGCTTTTCCTGAAGTGGTTATTACTATTTATACTAACTTGCCTGGACTTCAACTGCAGAATCTTTATCTCCTGCAGTGGCCACTAATGTCTGTGCTCAGTTCTTTTAGTTTTAAATTTATGTGTGTAATTTTTAGCCTGGCTTTCTAAGAGTGGTCCCTGTATCTGCATAGCTTAGTGGTCAGCCAACGATTGGACCAAGGTTGTGCTCAAACACCATAAGCCTCTAAGATCCATTCATTGCCAATGGATCTATGTATGGGTTGAGGGATACATTCAAAGTTCAGACTGTTTTCAAGTCTGCCTAACTTTTACTTTCTTCCAGGCTCTCTTGGCTTTCCCCTGTGGATATGTGTAGTTTCCTGGTCAAGCAAGAATTTTCAGAGATTTTATACAGTTTTTCTATGGCTCTCTCATTTTGAGGATTTCCCCATTAAATTTCTGGCTGGTCAAGATGTTCACTTCAGCCAAGACTGCAGTCACAGGCTAGCAGAGCTGTGAGTTTTCCTTTGCAATTCCTACTTAGTTTGCTGCTTTTACTGACGACATTGCTAGGTGTGGTTTTTCACCTTACACTCCAAATCTAATCTACCCTCCTCTGACAATGAGACCGCTGGTTTTCACAGCCAGTACTGCCCACGTAAGATTACCAGGCTGACTGCGCTCAGGACTCAGGGAAGGGGCAACTCCAGGCATGAAGTCTATAGACTCTCATTGTTTTTACATAAAATTTTAGCAGCTTTTCATGATTAAATACTTCTCAATTTTTTGTTTCCTTTTGATTGATTTCCAAAACTCTGAAACTGTTTTTACATTACTGCCCAATTTTATGAGAGTGAGAATTTGCCAACCTTTTTCCTCTGCCATAGCCAGAAGTCCCACCCTAGATGTATTTTAAAAATGCAATCACACCTTTTGGCTCTCTGAGCAGCACCATGGCAGTTGGCAAGAACAAGCGCCTTACCAAAGGCGGCAAAAAGGGAGCCAAGAAGAAAGTGGTTGATCCATTTTCTAAGAAGGGTTGGTAGGATGTGAAGGCGCCTGCTATGTTCAATATAAGAAATATTGGAAAAACACTAGTCACCAGGGCTCAAGGAACCAAAATCGCATCTGATGGCCTCAAAGGTCGTGTGTTTGAAGTGAGCCTTGCTGATCTGCAGAATGATGAAGTTGCTTTTAGAAAATTCAAGCTAATTACTGAGGATGTTCAAGGCAAAAACTGCCTGACTAACTTCCATGGCATGGATCTTACTCGTGACAAAATGTGTTCCATGGTCAAAAAATGGCAGACCATGACTGAAGCTCATGTTGATGTCAAGACTACAGATGGTTATTTGCTTCGTCTTTTCTGTGTTGGTTTTACTAAAACATGCAGCAATCAGATACGGAAGACTTCTTATGCTCAGCACCAACAGGTCCACCAAATCCGGAAAAAGATGATGGAAATCATGACCCGAGAGGTGCAGACCAATGACTTGAAAGAAGTGGTCAATAAATTGATTCCAGACAGCATTGGAAAGGACATAGAAAAGTCTTTTGCCAGTCTATTTATCCTCTTCATGATGTTTTTGTTAGAAAAGTAAAAATGCTGAAGAAGCCCAAGTTTGAATTGGGAAAACTCATGGAGCTTCATGGTGAAGGTAGTAGTTCCGGAAAAGCTACTGGAGGTGAAACAGGTGCTAAAGTTGAACGAGCTGATGGATATGAACCACCAGTCCAAGAATCTGTTTAAAATTCAGACTTTTAATAGTGACAAATAAAAAATCCCATTTAAAAAAAAAATGCAATCACACTGCACATCCTGTTTTCTACACGGAAAAGTCTATATATTCTACATTTTGTTTGATTTACACATTTGATAATTTGGCTTCTTTAAATGTTTTCTGGGCCGAGCCTGTGGCGCGCTCAGGAGAGTGCGGCGCTGGGAGTGCAGTGGCGCTCCCGCCGCGGGTTCGGATCCTATATAGGGATGACCGGCGCGCTCCCAGCGCTCACTGGCTGAGCGCGGTGTGGCCGGTCTCAAAAAGGACAAAAAAAAAAAAAAAAAAAAAAGAATGTTTTCTAAATTCTCAGATTGAACTTTTGGGATAATTACCCCTATTAAATAAAATTTATACAAGGCCATTGATTTGGACTGAGTTCCTGCACTGTAGGCTCCAACAGACCAAAACAAAATGAACTTACTCATGCTAAGGTTCCACTTCACCAAATGAAAACTAAGTTGTTTATCTGTCCTTCCTGAGAATTCAGGAGAGAGACATAATTTATAGCTAAATCCCCAAACAGGCCAGTTTTGGCTGGCATGTAAGGGAAGTCCCCTCTGCTTTAACCTTTCCAAGGAAAATAACTTTGAAATTATTGACTGAAATTAAGGCTGTCAAGGCAGAAATAACTTTGTAAAGTTTATTGGGAGCCAAATGTGAGGATCAACCCAGGAAACACCATCCAAAGAGTTAAATAACAAAGGCTTTGTAGAAAGAAAAGGTTAAAAAAGCAGAAACAAAGAACAAAAAGCAGATTGGTCAATGGGAAAATAACTGATTAGTTAACATCAGGTTACTTCAGGGCTCTCTCTTTTGCATAAGGATTAAAGCAAAGGGAACCTCTTTATCTACCTATTGAAGATTTAAACTGCCCAGTTTGGGGAAATTGACTGTTCTCGCTTTCTCCTGACTTCTTAAAGGTTAGGCCACAACCTAAGTGACATGGAATTTTGCAGGAGTGACTCCATTTTGGTTTTTAGTCTGGTCTGTTGGGGTCTAGTGCAGAAATTTAGTCCAAAACAATGGCCTCCAATAATTTTTATTTAACAACTTTATTTCTTGCTTCTGCTTTCTTCAGTCTTTTCCATTCACTGCCCATGACAGAGCAGAGCTCTCTGAACCCCTTTTGGTTCTGAGGGGTTCATGAGTCATTCTTTGCTCAAACTCTGGTAAGTTTATTTTGTCTAAAGTTTTTCATTCCTTTGACCTAGAATCCCTTTAAGAACGTAAAGAAATCTTAAGCAATCCTATAGTCAGAAGACTCTTAACTTGGGACCCTTAAGCCCTAAGGGTGGAAGAAGGTAGTAACAGGGACAGTGTCATGAACAGACCCTTACTGGTAGACAAGGACCACTTGAGACAAAATTATCGATACCTGAATCACACAGTTTATTGATCACACATATCACACATAACACACTTTCACTTTCAATTACTCTATGACCTAGCCTACTCCAACTTAAACTAAAAGATCCCTTAAGGGCACGCTGCACACAACTCCTATTTTTTACCCTGTTAGGAACAGGTCAGGGATCTTACGCCTCTGGCATGAAGTTCTTTTCTGGCTCTTGACCACCAGGAACTGAATACCTCTGACAGAGTGCGCTTAGTATTCCTTGAGAATATGGCTTGAGAGCAGCGTATACCTGGTCCCTTCTCAATGCTGCAGAGGCAGTGCTCAATGGTCCTTACCCTTGTGAGCTAAAGGTCCCATGGACTTCAACAAGACTGGGTTCCACCTCTGTGTGAGAGGAGCCCACACCAAGAAGTGTCGATTGCAATCTGTTTCCATCCACTCAGACCAAGGATCCGAGCGTCTAGCCAGCAACCTGCCACAGCTGACAGATGCAGCAATCTGGGGCTTTTGCCTCCATTCATTTATGTTCTGCTGAGGGTCTGTCATGATCGATAGGCGTCCTTATCCAGGAGTTACAGTTCAGTCCTCCCAAGTCCAGATGGTAGTATCTCAGAAAGGTGTGATCAGTTAAGGCCCAGGGTGTTCATGTCACATGGACATATCCTACTTAGGTCTGCCAAGTTCATGACACAAGTTCCCTTGACCAAAGTTCCTCCATCTTAAATTTAGCACAAGGCACTTATTTGGCACTCCCAACAGACAAGAAGGAGCAATTAAGTTATTTTCAATATTTCAAATTTTTGATTACCAGAGCTAAAGCTGCTAAGCTAACCAGTGTCCCTTTTCTAAATTCAAGCTGGAATTACTTCAATTCAATGTGAAAATTCTGATAATCTTATGCCGATTAGAGGTTTTTGTTGTTGTTATAAATAGCTTTGTTTAACAAAAGTAGGAGGATAAGCCAATTATTACCTAATAAAGCAGTTCATTTTAAACATGGGTGTGGAGCCAAGAGAACAAAATAA
>NW_007726810.1:637545-685329 GCF_000696425.1 Galeopterus variegatus
ATTATTACCTAATAAAGCAGTTCATTTTAAACATGGGTGTGGAGCCAAGAGAACAAAATAACAATCAAAGGGACCCTTGGAGATAAAATAGATGGAAACCTCTGATGTGACTCAGACCTCGCTGGTATAGAGGAGGGAACATGGAGCGAGTCAGGTAGGCACATAGCAAGTTAAAACCAGGGCCAGAACCCGCATCTGTGGGCAACTCAACTGACTCCTTAAGCTTCCAAACATATTACAGCACAGAGTATACAGCCACTGTCAATTAAGTGCTATGATTTAAACAATATAAAACACAGACCAGCAAAGTCTAACAGAACTTTCTGCACTGATAGGAATATTCATGTCTGTGCTGTTGAAAATTGTAGCCACTAGCCACATGTGGCTATTCATACTTGAATATGGCTAGCGTGACTGAGGGATTTAATTGAATTTTTTATTTAAATTACTTATCATGGCAAAATATTTGGGACAATGAAGATATAGACATTTGCATCATCCATAAAATTAAATTCCTCCTCAAGCTATTCCAATCATAAAGCAGTTATTTTCAAACTTAAAATGACAGATTCCCTTTTTTAAAAAAGAAAATACTGTTCCCAAACCAATTTACATGTAAACTAGCATGTTAACATAGGGGTGGGCCTAGAGTCCAACTGCTGTCTCCCCTACTCCCCATCCTTATCAATTCTCACCTGTCCTCATCCGCCTTCATCTGTCCCAGCATACCTGGGCCCTTGGGAACCTCCTCAGAACTCCAAAGACTGCACTGAGCACAGTGTGAAAACCACCAGCAAAAAGTACAGAAGAAGAGAGCAGCAGCAGGTAATTCCCCTGACAAACATTTACTGAGCAGCAATTGGGAGCCAGGCACTGGGCTAGATGTTGTAGGGGTTACATGGGAAATAAGGACCCTGCTGTGAAGAGACAGGAAAAGATGATCATGGTTATCAATAACATTTTGCTAGATGCTGTTATGTTCCTTATCTCATTTTGTCATCATATTAGCCTTATGATCCTCATTTCACAGTTTAGTACACTAGGCTGCAAATAGTTCCCCGAGGGCACACATACAGCTAGTCAGGGAGGAGCTTGGCCTCAGGTCTGCCTGACCCAATGCTGTGTTGTGCCCCTCACCATCCAGAGGGGGAGGTTGTCTGTACCCAGACACTCGAGTGAGGTCCCTTTGTTACTGAATTAGGCTTTTGGGTCCCAAAGTCATATAAATGAACAATGCACCCAAAAGCAAAGCAGCAATGTTTATTAAAAGAGGAAATAGACTTATTTATAAGGAGGGTAGCTACAGAGAAGCTAGCCCCCTTAAGGGAGCTGTTCAGGGTCCTTTAAAGAGAAAGGGGGTGAGGGGTGCAGGCCAGCATCACCACTGTGCACCTCTGGAGGTGGTCCATTCTGTTCTTCCTGGTCGCGTGGTGGGTACATATTCAGTTGGGGCTTTGGTCCTTGCTCCTGCTCAGTACATCCAAGATGATAGTGGTGTTCATTATTGTCACCCCAGCAGGGTCATGGTAGTGGTCACCTTGTTGCTTTGTGCACATGTGGGAACTCCTAAAGGGGTCCTAAGGTTAATCTATAACTTAATTTTTACAATAACAGGAAAATAAAGAATGGGCAGATAATAAGTTTTAAACAAAGCTAGCAGTTATATTTTAACAAGCCTTGGAGAAAGGGTTTTGCAACTCAGTGAATATCTGTTTCCCTCTTATCTCAGTTCATTTTATCAGGGCAGGCCAGGGGGTAATCATGTGCCCTGGGGGTCTCAGACTGAGGAGTGGAAAAGTAACAAAGTGTCCTCTGCAGGGAAAATGGAGCCAGTTTGGTTCACAGGCCTAGCCCTATCCTGTCTCACCTCAAGAACTGGAAATGTGAGAAATAATATCACTCCTTGAGGGTTAAATTATCAATGGATAAAAGAGAAGATATTCACAAGTAGCTCCCAGGCCCAGAGCCTCAAACATAACCAGAGTGAATATATTCAATGCATAAATCAGCAAAGTTGTTAGATGGGGATGGGGGTGGTTCAGAAAAGGAAAGGCCAAGGCGGATATAGACAAGGCAGCCACAAGCACAATCAGGGGACTGGAAACTGGCAAAGGCGTTGAGTATTTCTAACCCAGTCCCAGGCTCCCAGGACATCTGACTGTGAGATGAATACATCAGCCTCTTCAGCTTAAAGCCAGAGAATCTTGTGTTCTTCCAGCTCCCGGGTTCTGAGTACAGGCCCACTACATGCTCTCTTATGAGTGCCCGCTGCGGGGGCTTTCTCTCCTCCCTGGTGATGCCAATCACTGCGGTTCTTCCAGAAGGCCCTGGCCACTGAGCCAGGCCACTCGGCCTTGGTTAATACTTCTTTCTCATGCTGGAACCTCTCTCCTCAGCTGTTGCATAGCCTCAGAGGTTTCTGTCCTTGGACAGGGATTTCTCANTTCATTATTGTCACCCCAGCAGGGTCATGGTAGTGGTCACCTTGTTGCTTTGTGCACATGTAGGAACTCCTAAAGGGGTCCTAAGGTTAATCTATAACTTAATTTTTACAATAACAGGAAAAGAAATCAGCAAAGTTGTTAGATGGGGATGGGGGTGGTTCAGAAAAGGAAAGGCCAAGGCGGATATAGACAAGGCAGCCACAAGCACAATCAGGGGACTGGAAACTGGCAAAGGCGTTGAGTATTTCTAACCCAGTCCCAGGCTCCCCTGACATCTGACTGTGAGATGAATACATCAGCCTCTTCAGCTTAAAGCCAGAGAATCTTGTGTTCTTCCAGCTCCCGGGTTCTGAGTACAGGCCCACTACATGCTCTCTTATGAGTGCCCGCTGCGGGGGCTTTCTCTCCTCCCTGGTGATGCCAATCACTGCGGTTCTTCCAGAAGGCCCTGGCCACTGAGCCAGGCCACTCGGCCTTGGTTAATACTTCTTTCTCATGCTGGAACCTCTCTCCTCAGCTGTTGCATAGCCTCAGAGGTTTCTGTCCTTGGACAGGGATTTCTCACGGTGAATTTTAAAAGGAGTTACTGACAATTATGTGGTTTCCCATGAAGTTTTGACCACAGGGAGAGAACGTGCTGATTGAAAACTGAGATGTGAGATTCAGGTGTAAGTGACCAGCAGAGCTCATTGACTCTGCATGAGCCCAGAGTTAGATTTAGCAAAGTCTTTAAAGTGGCTGTTATAAATATGTTCAAAGAATTAAAGCAAACCATGTTGACAACGACTCAATATATAGGCAGCCCCCATAGAGAAGTAGACACTACAAAAAAGAACCAAATGGGATGTTTACTTCTGCAATGATGTAAACACATCCTCCCCCCAAAAGGCAATTATAAACCTGAACAAAGCTGTCAAAACATATTTAACACTTCTTAAAACGGAGGAAACCTTCGATCACACAGAAGTCTACATGGGGACCCAACTGGGAAATGGAACCAAAGAAACACATGAGGGTGAGCAGACCACCTTCCTCCCCCAGTTAGACTTGCCGCCGCCTTTCACTGGTCTGCAGCACCTCCTTGAGAACCAGGGCAGCGAACCAGTAAATTGGCATTCTGGGGTTTACCTCAGGCTCTCAGGGTCTTTCAAGCTCAGGGTCAAGTTTTGGATTGCTCAGTAATGACTCTGTCTCCACTGGGCCTTGGTTTAGCTCAGTGGATCTCACTAGAACCAGTATGCCCCAGGGCCCTCTCTAGAAGTTTGTGAGGACTTTTGGGGTCATCTGATGACTGGGGGCACTGCTGGCCTATAGCGAGCAAGGGCCAGATTGCTGGGCACGTGACAACGTGTGAGACTGTGCCCCATCTTGGAGAATTGTCCCGCATCCTTTGCAATTTTCAATGTTCCTTCTGCTGTCATTCATTAGGTGAAAAACCTATTTCTTATATAAACCTAGAACCAAGCTCACTTTAGATATAAACAAAAAGTCTTTTTTTGCATAGTTTTAATATATACTGAATTGCTAGTAATAATCAAGGTAAGCTGTACTTTGGCTTTTTTTTTTTTTTTAACTGTACCAAAAGCTGTTCACCATTTGAGAAAGTCACATCCCTAATAGCACCATGGCTTGTGGCATTTGTGTTGCCAATACAACCCCTCACATCGATCTGAATCGTCTCACTGTTTACTGTGGCTTTGAGTGTAGTCAAATCATTTATAAATGCCCAACATTCACATAATGAGATAGATACTACTTATCATAAGTTACTTTCCTTTTATTCTCTTTTATAGTACAATTAGGGCATTGCATTTATGTATTTTGAAATTATATGTGTAGGCCAGTTATCTATGATTTTCATTATAGATGAAGGGGTATTACAAAAATATTTCTTTAAAAAGGGGATTTGGGTCTGATAGAATTGAGAACCACTGACTTAGATAATACTCTTATCACTTCCACCTTTTCTTTCATTCAATAGGGGGGCGCAGAGAAAATGTGAACTAATAAGAGAAAAATATAGGGTGTATACAATTAAGTACCAGACCACATGATTCAGACTGGGCATCTAGGATGAATTCTTCAGAAAGGTCACTCAGTGGAGGCTGGAGTAATTAAGGAGGCTTCATGGAGGCAAGGCTTATGCAGGACTTTCACAGAGGGGGTAGGACTTGGAGGACAGAGCAGGGAACATCTTCCAGTGCCTTGCACACAGAAAGGACTTGATGCAAATTTGTTGAATGCAAAGGGGAGAACAGTGTTGGCCCAGATGTGCAGGACATGCACAGACAACCGTGCAGGGCTGAGGGCTGCTGTGCCTGTGCTGCTTCCCGAGAGGCTCTGGGGATCTCAGTGGTTAGTTATGGCTCTCATTGTTACAGAGCTGTGATGATTGTTTATCATCACAGCCTGTCATGGCTGCTAAGGAATAAATGTTTAATTTCCTGATTTAGAGGCACTAAAAAATGGCAATATTAGAGCCATTCATTTAAATATAAAGATTGCAGTTCCTGGTAATTGTGGTAGGAGACAGTTTGCAATCAGCCACTGCTTTTTAACAATAAACATTTCCAAACACAATGCTCTGAATGTTCTGTACTCTTGCCAATGGCATTAAGTAAGACTCTGACCGGTTAAACACCCCATATCTGGATGATTTTGATTGCTAATATTGGAAACTCCAGGGCTGTCTGGTTTAGCTCAGGTGGTTAGAATGTGGTGCTGATAACACCATAGTCCAGGGTTCAATCCCTGTAAGGCCACCTGCAAAAAGAAAAAGAAAAAGAAAACCCAAAGAAAATTGATTTTTTTTGTCCTTTTTTTTTTTTTTTTTTTTGAGACTGGCCGCACCACACTGAGCCAGTGAGCGCTGTGAGCGCACTGGTCATCCCTGTATAGGATCCAAACCCGCAGCGGGAGCGCTGCTGCACTCTCAGCGCCGCACTCTCCCGAGTGCGCCACAGGCTCGGCCCAGAAAATTGATTTTTAAAATAAAGACACTTATGATCTCCCAGAGAAGAAGTCCAGGGAAAGAGCAGTTTCAGGGCTGGTTAAGTCGCTGATTTGGTGCTGTTCTTAAGGATCCTGTCTCTTTCTGTCTTCTCGTTGGTCCTCGGCATTTCAGTGGCCTCTGAAGGTGGATCACTTCATTGTCCCCATATGGCTGCCACAGTTGCCAGCTCATGTACAGATATCCAGATGTAGAAAATGGGATGTTGTGTCTTGGTTACGTTTTTAAGCTTGAATTAAATCCTCCAAGAAACGCCCCCAGCAGATTTTCCCTCAAATTTTATTGGTTAGACTTGCATTACATGCCCATGCTTAACCCAACAGCTTGGCAAAAGGAACAAGACCAGTGTATTTGGTTTGGTCCAGTCGATATTCATCCTCTGGAGCTGACAAGGGGCCCAGCCTCCACAGAAGGACATGGCCGCTCTGGGCAGAGAGAACAAATCAGGCCTCTAACAGCAAGGAGGAAGCAAGGGATGGCTGTGGAGGAGGCTTCCAAATTGTTCCAAAAGGAACAAGACCAGTGTATTTGGTTTGGTCCAGTCGATATTCATCCTCTGGAGCTGACGAGGGGCCCAGCCTCCACAGAAGGACACGGCCGCTCTGGGCAGAGAGAACAAATCAGGCCTCTAACAGCAAGGAGGAAGCAAGGGATGGCTGTGGAGGAGGCTTCCAAATTGTTTCACAGAGCATTCTTTGCAGGTGCAGGAAAAAGGAGTTCTTTGGTCAAATAAATTTAGAAAGGGTGCATTATATCACCTTCCCAGAAATTCACAATGTCATTAGCATTTTAAAGGCTCTGAGAAGTCCTGTATTTTAATTGTGTTTAATCCAGAATTTTCCATAAGTATTTGACCGTGTAATCTTCTGTTTGTGAAAATCAATGAACAATCCAAATGGGAGTAGTGTTTCATGAAAATTTGTTTGTGAGACACTGGGTTGAATATTGGATATTTGTTTGGCTTTCCTAACAATATTTTAAGTTGGATTTAGGTGTTAAATAAGTTTTATGTGCAGATACACTTATAAGGAGAATTTTAGACAGTTTTAAATGGTTTTGCTAATTTTTTAAGCAGCATAAAACTGTTGCAGAACCCGTTAGTTCCCTTCTCTGAATTAGAAAGGGTGTGGTGGCTGCGGCAGGCTGGAGACTGACTTGTTTGCTGAAACTAGATCTGGTGAAAAGATCTAGATTCTAGATTCATTGTTTTTATTTCTTAGCTCCGGAGCAAACAAAAGTTAATTCTGTTGGCCAAGGTGAGTTCCAGATAAGATGTCCAGCCTTTTTATTATTTTGTTTTTCCACAGAACACAGGGACAGGAACAATCTGAAGAGACTACCCAAAACCGGATAGTACGTGAACCACCCCAAGGACAACCTAACAGTTTATGGTTTCCAGCAATGAGGTTACACGGCCTTGCTTAGGTCACTAACCAGGTAGAAACGTTTCACCTTAGGAAGTTATTCCACATGCCCCACCTAAATCCTCTAGAGTTCACTTCACTGTGGTACTTGAACATTCACTATATGTACAAGGCCCTGGGGACATACAAAGACAAAAACAGAAACACGGTCCTTACTCTAACAAGTACACTATTTAGTTGGTGTCAAGAAATAAGCCTATATGTTAAATTATAATAGAACAGCTAAATAATGTGGGGCAATTTCATAAGAAAAATCAGAAGGCAGTATTAAGAGACACACTACATGAGACACACTCTGAATTTCTGCGTAAAAACTTATTTTCCCTTGTCTAGTCCTTGCTAGAAACAAAGAACATGTTGTAAACAATTGTACAAGAAGTTTTCATGTAATCTAGTTAGTAGGTGCCTCCACTTAACCTGTAGTTCTCTTTTGAATCATCTTCTTCATATGGAAGCTTCTATTAAGCAAATAAGTAATTGCATATGAAAATGTACACACACATATATAACAATCAATGACAAGCTTGTTCTGGCCAAAAGAGCTTTTATATACATAGTGTGGGTAGAGAAGCAAATACAAATCTACTCTTTGTTTATGTGAAAAATGTGTGGAATTTTTTAAGTCATTGGAAAATTGAGAAAGTATTTTTTAGAAGATTTTTAGATACATCGGTAGAATTGAAATGCTTACAGTAAGAAAAGCTTAATAAGTTTCTACAAATTCCGCAGAGGGGGAAATGCCTTTGGATTTTCTGGATCCACCTCTTCTGCTCCCTCCCTACTTTCATCTGGGCCTTCTTTTTCCTTTTCTCCTGCTCAATTTGGATGTTGCTTCCAGCAGTTTCTCCTAAGTGCAGGACTTCATCTGGAATGAAACTCTATTTATTGGTTTGGAGTTTATGGGCCCAGATTGCTCCAACTCCATCAGGCCGAGTGGAGTCTGAGGACCCCCACCCCCACCCGCTCACCCACTGAGGCCTGCTCCTATCAGGGGGACCCCTCATGCTGTCAACTTGCAGTTGGAGAATCCCTTAATCTCTTCCCCCTCTTCCCCTTAGTAGGCCAGACCTTCCAAACCTGGCCTATAAGGACTGAAAGGCAAAATTCAGGAGTTATTTTTGTTCCTGGCTATGTTTCTCATATAAATGGTATTGGCAATTGAGAAGTCTGATAAATCTCTAGACCATGCCTTACAGATACGATCCCTCAGGAGCTGGAAGTACAGATGGTAATTTATGAGAAGCACAGTGTGGAAATAGGGGAATTATGTTCTTTCTGGAACCTCAGATACAGTCGGATCCAGACTAGGGAGGTGGCTTCTGTTTTTTGTTGCAATTGCATGTCCAGAAAAGGTAGTTGCTCTCATTGGTATAATTACAGATGTAAATGGTATGGAAACACAGTTTAACGAACTTGTTCTTGTTGAGGTAGGAAGATAAAAAGAGGCAATGGGCGATGCCACCAAAACACAATGGAGTCCCTCATCTTTGACAAGAGTTTCATTAAAGAAACTGGGCCTGGTGCTTTTACATAGTCCTCTGCTTGTGGGAGTGCTCCCAGCACAAAGGGTGGTATCCTCTCGGCATTCATCCATGCAAATGGCTGGCAGATGTAGGTGTCATCCTCTGGAAAAAGAGTCATCATCAAATGAAAGCGATAAAGAACATTAAATTCCTGGTTTATACTAGAAACACACATTCAAGTACAGAAATTGAAGAGGACAGAGAATACCAAAGGAAACCACATTTATTGGTTTGGGGCAGGCACCCTGCTCAGCACATCATATATTATCTCATTTATTCCTTAAACTCTGTGAAGTAAATGACATTTTTGGCATTTTACAAATAATAAATCAAGATCAGAGAGCTTCAGTAATTTATCTAAGGCCACACAGCTAAGAGGTAGCAGGGCTGGGTTTCAAGCCTAGGTTTTTCTGTCTCCAAAACCCAAGTACTTTCTGTCATGCCATGTTGATATGACTGATGCAGAGGTGAACATCACAACTCAATAATTAATGTAAGTGGGAATTAGCCCTATGAAATTTAACCAGCTCAATTATCGTGGTCTTTTCTACAACATGGAAAAAATATAATGGGAAGCCCTATGAAATCAACACATGGGGACCCTTAGTCAATCAACATTTTTTGCTCTTGGTCATGGGAAAGGCAACGCTCCTCAAAAAAAATGTTGGGATCAGGGATTAGGTTCCCCCAAACAATTCTGAGGCTATCACTTGGGATGACTAAAAATCTCTACTGATCCTGCAGCTATTATCCTCCCTAACATTCAGTAATTGGCACTAAGAGATACACAAAGCTCCAAAAAAAATGAAGAATTTAAAAAAGGATTTTTGTTAACAAAAGCTAAAATGAAAATGATTTTGTACTTTATGCTCAGTAAATAATATAAAATTTTTGTGTTTGTGTAAGATAATCTATTTGCTTCTCCCTACTCCCAAAGAATGAGATTAGTGTAGTACTCAAGCACCCATGGTTGTCAAGATTAGAAGTGTTAGGATTGAGAACCCCCAAAAAGGGAGGTTCAAGGGAGCCAGAGATCATGCAGAGGATAGGAGGCCCAGCCAGGGCAGGAGAAGGGACAGAACCTGACTCTCTCACTGGAAGGCTTGTGGTCACATCACTCCAATCTCTGCCTCCATCTCACCATTGCTTTCTGCTCTATGTTTATCCCAGGAATGCAAGGTTGTTTTAGCGTTTGAAGATCAGTGTAATTTATCACATTAACAGCATAACAGAGAAAAATCATATCATCATCTCATATGCAAAAAAAAAGGCATTTAGTCAAATTCAGCAGCTGTTCATGATTAAAACTCTTGTCATAATTGGAATAGAAA
The DNA here is from genome assembly GCF_000696425.1 of Galeopterus variegatus. Lineage (NCBI taxonomy): Eukaryota > Metazoa > Chordata > Mammalia > Dermoptera > Cynocephalidae > Galeopterus > Galeopterus variegatus. The sequence goes on from NW_007726810.1 coordinate 647,278, forward strand.
GGGCCGGCCCGGTGGTGCACTCGGTACAGTGCAGCGCTTGGGAGTGCAGCGATCAGCAGCTGTTCATGATTAAAACTCTTGTCATAATTGGAATAGAAAGGGCCGGCCCGGTGGCGCACTCGGTACAGTGCAGCGCTTGGGAGTGCGGCGACGCTCCCGCCGAGGGTTCAGATCCCATATAGAGACCGGTCCGCTCACTGGTTGAGCGCAGTGCGGGCACGACACCGAGGGTTGTGATCCCGTTACCGGTCACGAAAAAAGACAAAAAGGAAAAAATAAAAATAAAAACTAATTGGAATAGAAGGAAATGCCCCCAATTTGATAAAGGACATCTATGGGAAACCTCTATTTAACACCATACCTAACACTTTCCCTCTAAGGTTGAGAACATTGCAAGGTATTCACTCACATCTGTCATTGTATTAGTCCGTTTTTTTGCTTATGACAAAATACACAGGACTGGGTGATTTATAAAGAAAAACAAAATTTATTGCTTACAGTTTCACAGGCTAGGAAGTCCAAAGTCTAGAGAACACATTTGGTGAGGGTCCCAGGGGTCTCACATTGCAAGATGATGGAAGCAGAGAGAGAAGAGACAGACTCTCCTCTTCATTTAAAGCCCTCAGAACCACACCCCTGACCACCATTTTTAATCCATGCACTACTGCCCAGTCCTACAATCCAATCACCTCTTCAAGGCTCCACCTTTCAATTACTGTAATAGGATTTCCCACCCTCTTAACAGTCACAGTGGGGGCTAAGTTTCTAATACATAAATCTTGGGGGACACAATTCAAGGTTCAGTGAGTTTGGGGGGACATAATTCAATCCACTACAGTCCTATTTGACATTGTATCAAAAATGCTAGCTCATGCATTTAGGCAAGAAAAAGAAATAGAAGTTACACAGATTGAAAAGGAAAAAGTACAACTGTCTTTTTTTTCCACAGATGACATGATTGTGTATGTGGAAAATCTAAAGGAACCCTCCCTCACACACACAAAAAAGCTACTAGAACAGTGGATTTAGGAAGGTTGCAGGATATAAAGGCAATATGCACAAATCAATTGTATTTCTGTATACTGGCAACAAATAAGTAGAAAATGATATTTTTAAAGTGCCATTTATAGTAGCATCAATACCCAGGGATAAATATAACAAAAGATCAAGAAGCCTCTACACTAAAATTTGCAAAACATTGCTGAGAAATATTAAAGAAGACCTAAATAATTGGAGAGATACACCTTGGTCATGGACCAGGAAACTCAATATTATTGAGATAGCAACTGTTCCCAAACTGATTTATACATTCAATGAAATTCCAATCACAATCCAGTAGGCTTTTCTTTTTTTTTTAGTAATTGATAATCTGACTCTAAAATGTATATGGAAATGTATAGAACGCAGCGAAATATACAAAATGTAGCCAAAACAATCTCACAAAATAAGAACAAAGTTATAAGGCTTACCCTACCCTACTTCAAGACTTATTATAAAATTCCAGTAACTACAATAGTGTGGTATTGGAATAGGACAGTGATATATGTATATGTATATATTGGTTTTTCTCTATGCTGTGACCTCCAGGTGCTGGTCCCACTCCTCCACACCTATATATTGGTTTTTCTCTACAGTTCCTGGCTTCCCAAAGTAGGACTCTGATCTTCTCTGCCTTTCAGTCTTGGAGCTGGCCATAAAGAAATGCTCTGACCTACATTGTCTGATTTTAGGCAATAAGACCCCTATTTTAGGAGGGGTTCTGCCCCATACCTGGGAGGAAGGAATGCTGCACAGAGAACCAAGAAGAATATGAACAAAAAGGCCTTGCTGGGTTTCCCCACTTAGTCTGTTAGTATTAAATTGTTCTGCCCCATACCTGGGAGGAAGGAATGCTGCACAGAGAACCAAGAAGAATATGAACAAACAGGCCTTGCTGGGTTTCCCCACTTAGTCTGTTAGTATTAAATTGTGTACCTTTTTTGTCCAATCACATTTCTACACAGTTGTGCATGCTTCAGTCATGCCTATGTAATGAAGCTTCTATAACAACCCAGAAGCAAAGGGTGTGTAGGGCTTCCAGACAGTTGAACACAGGGAGGTTTCTGGAGGTTGGCACACCCAGGGAGGGAATGGAAGCTACACATTCCTTCCCCCATATCTTGCCCTATGTATCTATTCATCTGTATCCTTTGTAATATCCTTTATAATAAATTGGTAAACATAAGTGTTTTTCTGCGTTCTGTGAGCTGCTCTAGCAAATCAATCAATTCTAAGGAGGGGGTCGTGGAAAACTCCAATTTATAACCAGTTGGTCAGAAGCACAGGTAAAATAAACTTGGGCTTACAACTGGCTTCAGAAGTAGGGGGCAGTCTTGGTGACTGAGCCCTCAACCTGGGCGATCTGACACTATCTCCAGGTATATAGTGTTAGAGTTGAATTGGAGGACAACCAGCTGGTATCTGCTGGAGAATTGCTTGGCATGGTGGTGGCCGGGGGGAACCCACACATTTGGTCACAAATGTCTTCTGTGTTGATTGTTGCTAAGAGTATAGGAAAAACACTTTGGCTTGTTTATTCCTATATATATTCAGACAGACAATAATTAAATGGAACAGCACAAGGAGTCCAGAAATAGACTCACACATATAAAGTCAATTGATTTTTCAACAAAGACACGAATGCAATTCAGTGAGGGAAAGGAAGTCGTTTTATCAAATCTTACCTGGATTAACCAGATATCCACATTGAAAAAAAATGACCTTGACCTCTGCCTCACAGATTACACAGAAATTATTTCAAGATGGATTATAGTCCTAAAGATAAAATCTAAAACTATGTCTAGAAGAAAATAAAGGTATCTTCATACCATGTGGTAGTCAAGAGTTTCTTAGGATACACACACAATAAAAAAGGATAAATTGTACCTCATCAAAATTAAAAACCTTCTGATTATTGACACCATTAAAATAATGTAAAATATTTGCAATATATATATCTGACAAAGGACATATTCAAAACATATATATAATGTTTAAAAATCAATAAAAAAAACTTAAAAGTGGAAAAAAAGTCTCAGACACTGCAGAAAAGAAGATAATACAAATTACCAATAAGCATGTGAAAAAGTGCTCAACCTCATTAATTCATTGGGAAATGCAAATTAAAGCTACAATGAAATACCATTACAGACCCATTAGAATTGCTAAAATTTAAAACACTGACAATATTAAATGTTACTGAAAATGTAAAACAACTGGAATTCTCATGCATTGATTGCCATGTATAAAATTGTACAGTAATCACATTGGAAAACACTGGCAATTTTTTAAAAAGGTAAATAAATAAACACCTATCCTATGAGCCAACAATTCTAAGTATACGCAAGAGAAATGGAAACATACGTCCACAAAACTTATACAAAAATGTTCATAGCAGCTTTATTCACAGGAGCCCCAAACTGGAAATAACCCAAATGTCCACCAACAGATGAATGACTAGACAGATTGTGATATTGTGTGCATAATGGAATATTATTCCACACACACACAAAAAATTACATTACTGATTTACCCAGTGTGGATGACTATTAAAAACATTATTTTGTACAAAAAATGTAGATATGAAAGAGTACAAACTCTATGATTCCATTTATATGAAATCCTAAAAAGGCAAAACTAATATACAATGATAGAAATCAGAACAGTGGTTGCCTCTGTACATGGAAGTATTGACTAGAGAGGAGAATGTGGGGAATTCTCTGGAATGATAAAAATGTTCTGTTTCTTGATTTGAGTTTTGGTTACATGGATGACACATTTGCCAACACTCTTTGGACTGTACTCTTATCTGTGCATTTTACTGCTTATAAATTATGTCAGTAAAGAAAAAAGAGGCTGGCCAGTTAGCTCACTCAGTAGAGAGCAGTGCCGATAACACCAAGATCAAGCATTTGGATCCCTGTACCAGCCAGCCACAAAAAAAAAAAAAAAGAAAGAAAGAAAGAAAAAGAAAACTTTAATCATACATTTACAACCTAAACATGGCAACTGCACCTGAATTCAATCAAATCTTGTATCATCTTGTTTATAACTTAAGGACTAAAGGTTTCAATTAATTAAGGTTAATCTTGCAACCAAAGAGGAAAGTTTGTTATAGGATAGCATTTGCTTGGAGGACCCAGATATTTCAAGAGGGTTTTCCCAGGACCAACTAACGCACATTAGACAATAAATGCAGAGTGCAAGATCAGAGGAAGATAAAAGTCTGAAGTGTTTGAAGTCTGTCTTCTTAGACTCCAGTCTGCCTTCTGATATTCTCTGTGAGTTGGACCTATTCAGTCCATCCTCCCCACCACCACGACTGAGATCTTTCTAGGATGCAAATCTGAAACTCATGTGGTCTCTCCAGATTCATCTCCAGCCTTTCTCCCCACTATCCCAAATACTCCATTTGCAAGCATCGTTCTTAAGTTCTTGCTGTCCACATACACACCACACTTTCATGCTTCTTTCTCTGCCTAGAATCCTTCTCTTCCAGTTCACTCTGTCAAACCATCATTTTTTGACACTAGCTGTGACCTCCAGGTGCTGGTCCCACTCCTCCACACCCTCTTTCATAGTCCTCATCACATTGTCTTGTTTTGTTACCTGTGCTTAGGTTTGCTGTCTCTCTTCATCTCTAGTTAAAAGACCAGGAATGTCTTAAGCACATTGGCCACATTGGCATCTCTAACTGCCCAGCATAGTGACTGGTTCCTAGTCCAGTGATAGGTACTTGTATTAGTCCATTTTGTGTTGCTATAAGAGAGTATCTGAAATGGAGTAATTTGTGAAGAACAGAGGTTTATTTGGCTTATGATTCTGGAGCAGCTGCATCTGGCACAGGCCTCAGGCTGCTTCTACTCACGGCAGAAAGCAACAGGCAGCCGGTGGGTACAAGCAGATCACATGGTGAGAGGAAGCAAGAGAGAGAGAGAGAGAGAGAGAGAGAGAGGAGGTGCCAGGGTCGTTTAAAGAACCAGCTCTCACAGGAACTAATAGAGCAAAGTCTCGCTCAGGCCTCCCTTCCCCAGGCTGAGCATTAACCCATTCATGAGGGATCTGCTGCCATGACTCAAACAGCTCCCAACACTGCCACACTGGGGATCAGATTTCAACATGAGTTTTGGCGGGGACAACACATCCGAACTCTATCAGTACTTATCAAATATTTGAAAAAAGGCAGTTGGGGGAGTAGGGGACACATTTACAGTTATCCTTCCCAGAAATATCTGTAATTTTTAGGAAAGCAAAAGAATAATCTCCAGGTGTGCATAGGTGCATGTGCATGTTTAAGTGTAAGGATAATCTTTGGGCAGGAGACTCTTGGAGGCCTTTGAACTTACGCCAGATAGGTAAAAAGGAAGGGCCCAGAATTCAGTTAAAATTCAGTCAGCAAAAAAGATGTTGGAAAAGACAGGACATTGAAGGTAAAGATTGTCTTATGAATTCAGAGACAACTGATTTCTGCCGAGGAAGGAGAGAAGTCAGAGATGATGCGAGGATTACCGGTTTTGCCAGCTTGAAACATGAGGTGAGCATGTGTGTTAGCTCAGGCTGCTGTACCAGAATACCATAGACCAGGTGGCTTAAACAACAGAAATTTACTTTCTCACAGTTCTGGAGGCTGGAAACTCCCAGATTAAGGTCTGGCAGGATCGGCTTCTGGTGAGGGCTCTCTTCCTGCCTGCCTTCCTATTATGTCCTCAAGGGAAGAGGGGAGAGGGGACGGGGAGCGAGCTCTCTAATGTTTCTTCTTAGGAGGGCACTAATCCTATGGGGTAGGGGTCCTATCCTCATAACCTCATTTAACCTTAACTACTTCCATAAAGGCCCTATCTCCAAATAAAGTCACATTGGGGGTTAGGGCTTCAACACATGAATTTGGAGAGAACACAAACATTTAGTCTGTAACAGCATCTTTGTGTGAAAAAAACTCGGCAAGACTTTCTGAAAAAGTTTGAGCAGCAAAGAAGGAATGTGCTGAAGAGATGCAAGGGTATTTCAAGAAGTTCATGGAAAAATGGAATTAAAAGATAATCTGAATCTTTACATGAGCTTTTTGAAGTATCCTCATACCTTTTGATGTTTTAAGGCAACATTTTCAGTTCTATCCTCTATACCATTTTCTCTCTTTTAGATAAAATGAACGAATTTTCCTATTAGGTTTGTGTGTTGCTTGTCCAAGCCAGCTTCCTACTGCCTACTAGATACAAATATGCATGTGAGGCTTTAAAATGCCTACCTCTAGGGCTGGCTGGTTATCTCATTTGGCTAGAATGCGATGTTATGACACCAGGGTCAGGGGTTCAGATCCCTGTACCAGCCAGCCACGAAAAAAAAAAAAAAAAAAGCCTGCATCTAGGTAGCCAATAGGAAGATGACTTCTAAAGAAGACTGGCAAGTATGACTATCTTTGCTTATTTTTTATTCAAACACAATTTTGAATTGTTTTTCCCTTTGGGGTGATATTATGACTTTGCAGCCAAAATGTAAGAAGTGAACCTATTTTAAGAAAGTGATGCCTGTTTCTAGCATTTTCATTTTTTATGGAACAAAATTATGTTCATCCCTATCCATATACAAATACGGCATATTATATAATCCAGATATTCTAGGTTTGTACAAAAATGATGCAATGCCTTGCCATATGAAGCATCTGCTCTGTGTTGGGCATCATACCAGCTGCTGGGAGTACAGAGAAGCCAGCCCAGGCCCTGTCCACAAAGCACTTAAGAGTCTGCTGGGGAGATGGACAAATATTTTCCAGGTGTCTTTCCAGGAGCGGAAGGGGTTTGTCCAGTCATCCAACTTTCTCTTACCCAGATGGCTGCTTAGAAAGGCCGCTGAAGTCAAAGAACAGCTTTCCAAGAGAAGACCTATCCTACAAATAGCACAGTACTGAATATACAACCCATGCCAACCAGTGAAGCAACCCAGTTGGATACGTGCAGTGTCTATAGAGAGATGGAAGTTTCGTATTTATGTCACTTAAACATTCTTCAATTCACTCCATGATGCCTTTGTTGGAGTAACCATAGAAGATTCATCAGGTAAATTATAAAAGGGGCAACCAGGTACAACAGAATGCTCTTATAAAAGGAGAAACTCCCAACCCAGCCTCATTCACAAAACGCTGCTTGTTTTTTTCTAAAACATCATTCTAATTTTTACTTTTATTTTTTAAAAAAGATATTTCTCCTAGAGACATTTTAAAAACTGTAATTTTACTTCTGAGGTATTTGCAAGTCTTGCTTGCTTCTATGGTTTTGTGACATCATAAGCATCCTGAACAAAATATATTGCAACTCATGGGGAGTTTTGTATCTCTGCAGAACCAGTAAAATTATAAAAGCTTCTAGGCACACAGATAAAATTTTAACACAACAACCTATTACAAGAGTTTTTTTACACTTAAAAAAACCCACACAGAAACAAAGTCAATTAAATTTTATTTCAACCAAGAATATAAAATAAATGCAATGTAATTTATTTTAGTTTTAACAGTCATTTCAAGAAGGACGTCAGAACAACTCAAAAGTGGGAAACACTCAGCTCCCAAGCTGCAGCTCATCCTGCACCCCATGGAGTGGGCCTTGCTGGGGAGCAGCTGGCTCTGAGCACACACCTTGCAGCAGAGCATGGAAAGCTACAGTCATCTCTATAATCTTATAAAGAGGGATGCGTGCAGAAAATGACTGAATAAAGAGAACAGGTACACTTCACAAATAGGAATTATAGGAAATACAAACTAGGCAGTTTAGAAAGGGTATACTACATAACATATATAAAAAGTACTTTAAATTGTTGTTAAAAAGGACATCTTCAGTCCAGATTTTGTGTAATACTTTTAGTGTCTACACAGACAAATCTTTAAAAAAATTAAATAGTATTAATTTACTAAATATTTAGGAGATAACAGTGCATTAAGGATTCTTTCCCCCATATAATACATACATATCACTCCTTTACAGTGATAGCATAGAAGAGTAAGTATGGCCTTAGGTACAACACATTTCTTAAAAATCCTAAAACAATGAAGATTATGATATTTGTGACTATTCTCGAAGATTATGGGGACATAACTGCTGTTTTATGTAAAATATTACTCGTACTTTGAATCCTTCAAGCCTCCGTTAGTCTAACTGCCATTTCACTGCTTTTCTCCATTCCCTAGGAAGACATTACCATAGAGTTTAGGACTTGCAATTTTCATAGAATTCCTCCTTTATTGTATAGTTTATGCTACATAAATTTGCTCAAAAGCAGATCAAGCTCAAGTCTTATTCTCCAACTACTTTTTTCTTTTCTTTTACCTTTAACAGAGAAAACAGCATCATTTTAGAGGCACAGAGAACTAGCAGTTGCTTCACCAGGAATGAGGCAGTGAGCATGTAAATAAATGTTATCCCTTTCCAATCTTAAGAGTAAATTATGTTCATAAGAGCAAAAGAGTAGTGCAGAAGGCCAAAATTCTAAGTACTAAAGTTTCAAAACCACACAGATATAAAAATACACGTCCTTGGTTTTTGTACGTCCCTGCATGATCTACTTCATCACAAGGATTGTTTCAGCCTCATAATATCAGCCCTGCCGCCAAGCCACCTTACTTTAGCTCATCTGTCCTGAAGCTTTTGGATCCCTTTTCCCAAACACACACCTCACCAGAAAGCTAACTCTGAGAGTGGTTTATAATATGGAGGGCAGAAAACCTTCACTTTCATTCTTTCCTTTCAATAACCTCCCATGGTTTGGGTGTTCCCATGGGCTGAGGGATGTCTCTCTTGCATCCTTGGGGGACATAACATTATCTAATAAAACTTTAAAGAGAAATGTGGTCATTTAGGGACCACAAAGATAAATTTTACCCTCAAAAAGCTTCACAAGTCTCCTTAGGGGTCCCACAGTTTTAGGGCCCTTAGGTGTATTTGAGGCTTTGTTTTCCTTTATTGAGAAAAGAAATTACAAACCAAAATTATCTCAAAGTGTAATGGGCATCAGTGGGCATCACCAACCCTGAGCCAAGAAAAGAGAAAAGGGCCAGTACCAGGGCAGTGAAAAGAAACCCAGTCATGTGTGTAATGGGGATTTCTGGGTATGTCCTGCAGAACACTGTGTATTGGAAGCAACTGACAAAATAACCTTACAGTTTGTATGTAAGTTCTGCCAGTAAAATTCATTATGTACAAGGAAAGCAGGACAGTCTGGTGAAGTAAGCACACATCCTAAGAACGGTATACAAAAGTTGCTTATAAGAAGATATCAAAGGGCATGGTATTTTGGTTTATGTACATATTTGGGTTTGTCTTCTTTAAAATCACCCCTCGAAGGCAGGAACAGAGTTTATAATTTCACTGTAATTTCCTACAACCACTTAGTAGAGTATGTTCTGCCTACAAGGGCCACCCCATTACTGTTGAAAGGCTGCTGTGAACATTTCAAATATACATGGATGACTTTTGTGATATTTAATCACTGGCTTTCTTTAAGGTGGACAGACAAAGAAGCCCTCCCATAACACTGTTTACTGAAGAACAGAATTTGAAATAACTATCCAAGTGCGTTTTAGCAGTAAACAAAAGGACCTTCATATTATAAGACTGTTTCACTTACAAGTCAATCACATGGCATTAGACATCCCAGGACAGCTCACTCTCACCAAATCGACCACAAAGCTCCAAAGGACAGGAAGTATGTCTTGCCCTTTTTGTTTTCAACTCGGCAGAGCTCTGGGCATATGGGGAGGGTGTGGTGAACATCTGCTGACCAATAGCTCTGGACAGTGAGGCTTTAGGGCACAGGATAGAACCTTATATAGGTAGCTGCACAATGCAGAGGACTATAAATTTCTTATTTTAAAAATGGAAGGGGTAAAATAGCATGAAAATGATCAAAAATTCCTTCCAATGGAGCATGTCAACTGTTTCATCTTTAGTCTTGATGAGAGTCACTATACAGTCATTGTTATTACTAATAAACATTATTATGCTGAGATCAGTAAGGTCCTGGCTGGCTACAGTTATCACATCAATAGTGCAAAATGTATACTGGCTTCTGTCTAAAATTTTATTTTACTTGTGTATGGACCCAGAGTATCATAACCAGGTAGGTAAGTTCACACAGAATAGTTTTTAAAAATGCATATAATTTGCATATACGACAATCAGGTATTTCTTCTAGCTCAAGAAAATTTTTTAAAACAAGGCTGGTGCTGCTAGTAGCATTCGGAAGAACACAGATTTCTTGCCCCTTACAATGTGATCTCTTAAGTCTTTACATTTCCTTTTGATTTGGGGAGTGAGAGTCTCCTTAAAGTGGCTAAGAAAGAACTCAGCCTCTAATTCATAGATAATGGAAATGCAAATGTTCACTTTATCTAGTATAGTCTTACACTATCTGCTCAGAGTTGTTAGGCACAATAATGAAGTTTTCTCCTAGGGGCAAAAGAAAGCATTCAGTGCAATGAAAATTCTTGATAGAATTAAGTTTCTGTAACAACAGCAAAATTATGCATACATAATACATACTTTAAACATGAATAAAACCTAAATTTTTAACATGCTTTAAAAATAGTCATTCTATATCTAATGCAAATACAAATGGAGGATACTGCTCCTCATTTTAAAAGCAGATTAATTTGCAGGCTTCTATTTAAGTACCCCTGATTATGTAAGAAAGTTACTCACGCAGACCTAGATGTGAAGAAACCAACAGTTCTTTAGAGAAGCCAACTTTATGTACAATACACACTAAAAGCTTTTCCTTCAAAGGGAAGTAACACATCCTTTGATCAACATTACTCCTTCAAGAAATCCTAGTGCAGTTAATATTCTCTTCAGCATCCTGGTGTGGGTCACCAGAGGACTATATTCCATCAAAGCTCTTGAAACCCTTTTTAAGGTAGACTTAGCTAATGAAGGTTAAAATTATAATTCTTAATTACTGAATACTATTCAGAATAAGATGGGAACTAAGTTCCATATGAATGATTATATAAAAATTTACCACATAGTTCAATTCTTCAATAGCATAAAGCATAGTAACTGCAAAGATCTCAGCTGTTTTTGGTTGTAGAATCCCTCTGTCCCACCACTTACATTCCCTGAAACTAGATAAATAAAAAACATAATAGTAAAGTACTTTGGGAGAGTAACAGTTTCTGTTTAAGACTTCCATGAGCAAAACAGTTACAGTTTGTGAAAACGACGTAGTGCTTTAAAAGGCGCATTTTCATCTGTGTTGCTAAATCAGTTCATGAAGTATAAAACTATACACCACTGAATCCTGTTTCTAAAACATTAAAATCCTATTACAAGAGCTTTGAAAAGATAAATCATAGTGATTGCTACAGCATGAGAAAGGTGCACCAGGAAATCCTTCAAAAAATGCTGAAGGGTTACAGAAGTGCTGGGATTAGATCAGATGCTTTATCAAGAAGTCACAATGGAACACATGCAGGAAAGGGGTGTTGGGGAAACTTCAAAAGAATCTTCTTTAAGTCAATAAAGAAGAGATATCAGTCCTGCAAAATGCTCATCGATAAGGTTTTCTTCCCAAGTGTATGAGTCTTAAATGGCATCACAGTTTGCATCTTTTGGTTCTTTTCAATGCAGACATCATATTGCTGGAGTCTGTGCTGGGGGCTGGCCTGGGCCAAGTAGGGGGTGGCTGGTCAGTACCGGTGGGCCTGGTGAGATGGGTGGTACTGCGCGCTTTGCTGAGACGAGGAGGAGTAGCCTAGTGTGCCCTGGGACTGAGAGGATCCCTGAACACTGCTTTGGTAATTCAGGCGAGAACTGGAGTGCTAGGGGAAAAGGAAATAGGAAAAGAGAATTAGTGATGGAAGAAGAGAATGGCTCAAGATGTTCATCACAATAGGACAGAGATTTAAGCCATTTTATCAGTAAACTCCTGGTTCAAATCCACAGTAACCAACAGCTAACTTAGTTTGTCATTACATTTTGCCTATTTGAAATCACAGCCTGCCACCATTGTGACCACATGTTCTGGAAGGCACAAAGTTAAGCTGGATTTCTTTGGGAGATAAGCTACACTGGCAAAGAAAGGCAGAGGGGAAACTTAGGCTGACCCGCTTCTCCTTATACTGACTAATTCTGGAGTGCAATTTAACCCTCTGCATAACTGAGATTTGCAAATAAGAACAATCCATCTGGCATGCTGAAAGCAATGGTATTCATAATGCATCCTGACATGCTGTTAATTTTCTAATTATAAATAACAACGCAGGGCTAGCTCAGTTGGTTAGAGTATGGTGCTGTAACAGCAAGGTCAAGGGTTTAGATCCCCTATCCAGCCCCAAAGCCTTAAAACCCTACTAATGGAACTCACTGAAAAACATGACAGAAGTTCTCCTGAACAGAAAAGTCTGGCCTTCAATAAACAGAAATAAACGTAACTCAGGGAGAATCAAATACAAGAAAATATAATATCACACTAGCCTTTCTTACACATTATGAATGATGGCTATTAATTTTTCATCTTAAAAAGTGTTAATGATGGAACTGAAATCTAAATATAAAGATGTGTTATTCCTAAGAAGGCCCAGAACTAGAAAATGTAAGGAAAAGAGAAAATTATAAGACTAATTGTTAAGCTAGCTATGATTACCTTTACTTTAGGCAGATTAGATTCACACAATAGCTCTTCCATACTAGATAAAGAACAAACATGTTGATCATGTAAGAGTTTCTTTTCTGTTTTTGTTTTGTTTTTGGCAGCTGGCCCATAAGAGGATCTGAATTATGACTTCGGTGTTGTAAGGCTGTGCTCTAACCAACTGAGCTAACCGGGCTAACCAGCCAGCCCTATGTAAGAGTTTCAATGGGACTCCCTCACTCTGTCTCAAGCTAGTCTCTCTAAATAGCTGAGATATCTATCTATTTCACAGATATGCAGTTAAGGTTTACTATTTTTAAGTAGATAGAACTATATGGACAAAGAAAAGAACTTTGACGAAACTTTGAACTTTAAAAAATAGGAGGAAATACCGTAATCTGTCTGTATTTGACTATAATCAGGTGACAAAGACACTCTCCTTTGACCAAAACTTTAGTCAGGCTTCTCTGACTGTATTTGACTATAATCAGGTGACAAAGACACTCTCCTTTGACCAAAACTTTAGTCAGGCTCCTCTGGGTTGTCTGCTTGACTAGGCCTGAACTTCGGGTTCCCTCTCTGTTCTTGTTGAATCTAGAGCAAGAATCCTGCTAAATCATTTTAACAAACCCCCCCCATCTTTGATGTTATCACCCTGGCCTGCTTTCAGGAATAATCCTATCAAGTCAGTTTAGCCAGAAACCCCTAGCCCTTGATATTTCCTCTTAGTAATTTTCCATCCACTGACCCTCATCCTGCCTCTTGGTTATAAATCTCTACTTGTCCTTGTTGGAGTTGAATCCAATCTCTCTCCCCCTCTGGAAGACCCTGTTGCAGTGGTCCCTATACCTATCGTCATTGAATAAAGTCTGCCTTACCGTCTTTAAGTGTTTATATTTTCTTCAACGCAGGTTAATATAATACAATCAAAGACACAAAAATGAACCAGTATATAATAAACTTTGTTGCTTGTATAATAGGAATTAGCTAAAGTTTGGGGAAAAACTGAATTTATAACAAAATTCAAATATGTTCATGACTACTACCCAAACAGCACGCTGTTTTTAGTAGATCAAACTGAAGCCTTGATTAATAGGAACCCAATGGGATTATTATATACTCCTGTGCTTGCAGGGAATCTTCAAAGAGTTTTCAGAGTAGTAGTTATGTGAAAACACATTAGTTTGTGGAGATATTCAAAATGTAAAACCAGTTTAAGCAGCTATTTATTATGTCTTTCTTGTTAAAGTTTTTCCTATTCCAATTCCTTATCACTGAGTTTATGGCTCCCTTGCCAGTGGTTTTGTTTTCTATTATTTCTATCCTAAGTGCTCTTCTTCCTAAGGGACTATGGTTTAAACCTTTTTTATTTTAATCTTCATTTAAGTTTTCCCTTTTTCCTAGGTCTTTTCTTAGCTTGTTACTCCCTTGAAAATGTGGTGGGTTTTTGTTTTGTTTTGTTTTATGAGGGGCAAGATTTCCTATGGTTATCACAATGGGTATTTTTACCTCTCTCTCCAAATACTAAACCTTAAACTTTTCCCCTTTAATTTCCTGAATTAGGAGTACAATTGTAATTTTCTTTTTATCTTAATAACAAAAAGTATTGTCTAGTCTCAAAATTATTTCTAGTGAGACTTAACAGTTATTTCTGAGAAGTCTCAATCTTAATCACTTTCTCTTGTATATCTATGTGGCTACTGATTATTTCCTCTCGGTAACAGCAAATCTTTCTGAAGAATGTAAAATTAATTTTGTCCAGTGTAAGCCACCATTCCTCTCCCTTTGCAAATTCTCTTTTTTTTTTTTTTTTTCCTATCTAGATATCCTTTTTTGACCCAAAGCTGATAGGCAGCTGTAAGAGTAAAATCATGAACTTTTCTTTAAGGAGGGAGGCAGGCCCACCTTCCCTCCTCAGGGTGTCAGGATAAACAAGGATATGAAATATCTTGCAAGTACATGAAATATAATTAAAATATTCATATAATGCCCTAGAAAAAGTACTGTATGGTTTGTACAGTCAAATGTTAGAGTTAGGTGGTTCTTAACTCTAAAAGGATCTTTTATAAATCTATTTCCCATTTTATAAAAGAGATTAACATTAAAAGGTATAAAATTCCAGGGCATACCTGATAATCTGACGGCATAACAGGCCCACCTGAGTTTGCACCTGAAGGCCCTAGCCGTGGCTTCTTGTTTGGAGGCACCTGATTCAGGCCGGAGTCCTGGCTGTGCTGCAGCCCTGCTCCAGTGCCCCCAACCCCAGTCCCTCCTGTAGTCCCATTGGTCTGGGTGCTGTTCTGCTGTGGCGGGGGTGCCTGTGGAGGGGCTGCTGCCTGCTGTGGAGGGGCTGTGGGCTGCTGATGTTGATTCTGCTGCTGTTGCTGATTCTTTTAAGGTGGTAAAAAAAAGCAAACTTGGTATGAAACTAAATTAACAGGAAATGTCTCTCATTACTTGATATGCACATGTGACTGCTGACCAACCAGAGGAGCAACCTATATGGACATTAAAGTGACTGAAATGACCAGAGAATGGAGCAGCCAGGTAATACAGCACTCCCAAAAGTCATCATACTAAGCCCTAAACAGGATTCATTCTCTGAAGTTCACTTAAAGTGAGCAGTAATCCTCCAAATCAGTCACTGACATCTCACCGAAGGCCATAATGCACTTAGGAAATAGTTTTGTACTCATTAAAACAGCTATAAGAAGTCTTTTTGATCATGTTTGTGGAAAAGTAGAGCAGTGTGGGGACAGGGCTGATATACTAGTTAAGATAAAAAAACTGAGATGCTTGCAAAAGCCAGCCTACAGAAAGTGATGGCGATGACCCTGAACAAACACAAAGGGAAACAATTAGTAATCAGGGAATAGAATGGGCTATAAAACTAACCAGTAAAGTGCATTTATCTGTAAGCTTATTATACTTCAAACTTCAGCATACATCCACAATCCCCAAACTTCCACAGAAAATAAAATAAATAATAATTAAATTAAAGGCAGCTAAATATATAGGAATTATTAAATTATACCTTCCTGTTATCTTTTTGCTTCCCTTACTCTCTGGATGTAAAAGTGTATCATATAATTTATACCTTTTCACCTTTTTCTTCAGGTTCATCTTCATTAAGGAATTCTCGTTTGGGATATGGAATCTGGCAGCCAGCAAACACACTAAAAATCATTAAAAAAAAAAATACATGTCATGACTTAAAATCTACACTATCATTACCTTGTCAATTTAAAATTCTACTTTTTTTTCTTATTTCCTGCTCTTTATCTGTGGCTGGTACAGCTGGATGCCTTCCAACACTACTTAATTTAAGTAATAAGAAAAGAACAATTAGTTGTCTGAAGTTTTACACTAACTGCCACTTTCAATTTCAAATCTTGACTGCTGTTAGCCAGTTAATATATACAACATTGAAGTTTCTCCACACTAACCTCATTAGCACCAAAAATAACTGAATTTGCATTTGCTTCAACAAGAAAATAGCTTTTTTTCTCAAGAAAAACTGCACCTCTAATAAATTCAAGCACCAAATATATAATGGGTGTAATAGGGATGAAGAAGTAGAGAGATTTTACAGTGAGTGCAGTGGACATGCTCTGGAAGACAGAATTTTAAGTTCTTAGTTCCCTACTTGTTTGGTTTAATCTCTGATCTGGCTGACTAGTCTATAAAAGTCTCATCTGTTTTCAGATTTAGTTTTCATCTATAAAACTGACTGTCACTCCTAAAATTTGTTTTCATTCACACCTCTCTATGGCTTTGCCTATTTCAAAATATGGGACCATTCTCTTCAGCAGTTTTTCTCAAGGTAGTATTAATAAAGAAAGTTAAATATCTCAGTAACAAGTGCTTTCAGCCACCATCCAACACCCTCAACCTGAAGCAAAGGACACAGAAAAGGTAGGACACATACTCTAATGTTGGCAAAGGGTCCTCCTGAAAATAGGGATCCTGCAGGGCCTGCTCCGAGGTAATTCTCTTGGTTGGATCCATAGTGAGGAGTTTCTGAAGCTAGGGTAACACATAAGAAATTGATAACATATGAAAAGGTTGTTTACAAGTCAATGTTTTGACTCTTGTATTAATGTCTAACAGGATTAACATCAAATGTATTTTGTATGGCTCACTGCATGATTATAGTGTACTATACACATTTATATGAAACTGGCAGAAATCATCAGCATTAAAGACCTTTAAAATTTTTTTCTACTAATAAATCATTTAAAAAATTAAGGCTAGAAGTCAAGGGTGACAACTCAACAGAAAAATATTTAATTTTGCCCCAGCATCCACCAATTTCTAAAGAGGAGGAATAGCTGGGAATTCCATGGTAAATGGGATGAGGTGAGAATTGTGTTAAGGATCAGATTTCAGTCTGGGAGAGAAGCACCTACCAAGAGGAACACTTTGCTGTCAGGCTTGACCTTGTGTTTCTCCATGTACTTTATGAGGCTACTGTTGGCGTACCTGCAAGGACATGGACAGTTACTTCTTTGAGAACACTCACACAATTTGTATTTTTTACGTTTATTTTTTTGTATTTTGGCAGCTGGCCAATACGGGGATCCGAACCCTTGACCTTGGCTTGGTGTATTCTAAACAACTGAGCTAACTGGCCAGCCATTGTACTTTTTAATGAAAAGTTCCAAGACTGATTTTCTTATAAGATATGTGTTTAAGTCTTTTTTTTCTGATTAAAAAGGAACACATCACCAAATACTGGCAAACGTGTAAAGAACAGGAGTTGTTACACACTACATTTGAGAGTTTATATTGTTACAATCACTTTGGAAAATAATTATGCATTAACTGTTAGAGTTGACAATGTATATATTCTATGACCCTACAATTCTATTTCTAGTTACATAATCGAGTCTATGAGACGCTTTTGCACATGTACATCAGGATATGTTAACAAGAATTGTTCCTAGCAGCACTTTTGTAATAGTAAAAAAACTGTAAACAACCAAAATGTCCGTCAACTGAAGAATGGGTAAATATACTGTTATATATTCACAGGATGGAATGTTATACAATAGTAAAAATGAAAACATAAGGTTGAGTGGAGAAAAAAAAGTTGCAGAAGTATGCTAAAACTTATATAAAGTTCAAAGATATTAAATTGAATAACAATTTTAAGAGATATATCCATGTGGAGGGAAACTATAATGAAAAATGTGGGATGATAAACACAAATTCAAAATACTCAGATATTCCCTCTGGGGGGGATGTGAACAAGGATAGAGGGTACACAGGGTACTTCAGTAATCTTAGTAATGTTCTATTTCTTAGGTTGAGAGGTAAGTAGAGGGATATTCATTTTATTATTCCAAATATACTATATGTCACTTCCATCATCTATATTCTTTCCTACATATGAAATATTTCAAACTAAAGAGGTCGAAAAATACGTAATATATGCTCCTGGTAAAAAAAAAAAAATAATATAGAAAAATATAAAGAAAATTAAAATCACTCATAATCAAGCCATCCAATGATAAAGAACTACTATCAAAATTTGAATCATTTCCCTCTGGCATTTTTTTCTATACATATACACATATGATACAAACAGAGGGATTTTTTGCTTTGTTTTCATAAAACTGGAATACTGTTAAAATTGTTATAACTTTTTTTCACTTAATATTGTTTCATAAACATTTTCCTTTGTCAAATACTCTTTAAACTTTTTTTTTTTTTTTTGTCCTTTTTGAGACCGGCGGCACCGTGCTCAGCCAGTGAGCACACCGGCCATCCCTATATAGGATCCGAACCCGCAGCGGGATGCTGCTGCACTCCCAGCGCCACACTCTCCCGAGTGCGCCACGGGCTCAGCCCTACTCTTTACACTTATTGAGTAGTTGTATATCTCCTACTGGTACAGATGTCCCATAACAGCTATGAAATGCAGGTCCTTGTAGGTAAACCTGGTGCACATGGCAAGTGAGAATCAAAGACCCCTAACGGACCCTGACTCAGTCATTTACCAGTTGTGTGATCTTGGGAAAGTTAGTTAACCTCTATGAAAGCCTTAGATTCCTCATTTGAAAACTAGGGATTACAATTATACCTATCCTACAGATTGCTATGAAGATCATATCATAAAATGTATGTGCAGGGCTTAGCATCATCCTGGCACATAGTAAGTACTTAGTTATTTATGGCAGCTCTGATTACTTCCACAAGATAAATTCCGGGAATCATCAAGTCAAAGGGTATGAACATTATAAAGCCTTTTTTTTTTTTTTTTAAAAAGATGACCGGTAAGGGGATCTTAACCCTTGACTTGGTGTCAGCACCACGCTCAGCCAGTGAGCAAACCGGCCATCCCTATATGGGATCCGAACCCGTGGCCTTGGTGTTATCAGCACCGCACTCTCCCGAGTGAGCCACAGGCCGGCCCATAAAGCCTTTTTTTTTAATGTGTTCTAGAATCTTACTATACAAACGTGGTCCTGATCAAGCCATCATACAAGCATGGGCATCACCTGGGAGCCTGAATTAGTTTCTCAGGCCCCCCCCCAGATTCTGACTCAGAATCTACATTTTTAACAAGGTCTCCAGGTGATTTGTATGTACATTAAAGTTTGAGAAGCACTTATTCTCAACAGTAAGAGTGCCTATTTTATTGTACTCTTGTCAACACTAGTTATTTTCATTTAAAAAATCTTTGCCATGTGTACACACATATTTTTAAATTCCTCTAATACCAGGAAAATTTCCATTGGCAAGGTAGCCACTGGGTTTGGTAATGGGAAGAAACCTTAAAGTTTACATAGAGATGGAGTCTGTCTCTAGGTCTTTAGGCTGAATCAACTGTTTACTTTGGTTAACACCAGATGTTAGGTTATTTGTTTCTATCATAATATAAAAGGTCTTGAATTTTAGGTATCCTGTTACTCAATTCCCATTTTGGTTTCTTCTCGTCTTTCCTAGTATTAAAATTAGGCTGAATTGTTTGTCATATTCTGAATTATTCTTTTTCAGGTTTGGAAGCTCTGCAGT
This sequence comes from Galeopterus variegatus, assembly GCF_000696425.1. Classification (NCBI taxonomy): domain Eukaryota; kingdom Metazoa; phylum Chordata; class Mammalia; order Dermoptera; family Cynocephalidae; genus Galeopterus; species Galeopterus variegatus. The sequence goes on from NW_007726810.1 coordinate 666,952, forward strand.
TTTCAAAGTAATTCAAATTCATTATATACTTTATGGAGCATTTTATCAGACAATGTATATTTGGACATTCAATAAAGTCAACCTAATCATTTCCTTTCAATTCTATTTTCACCTTGCTTTCTAATGAGCTAATTAGAGTTAACACTTTGGCAAGATTACAAAAACTTATATTATCATTCTTCCCAATTCATTTTGAGAGAAATTTGTTTGGTCCCTTTTGTCTGATATGATAAAAACAAGTTATTGTCCTTTTACTTTTTATGTCATTTGAAATAATATTTTCTAGGATCTTTTTCTTAATTATATTTTACTTTAGTGACTTTTAGGTACTGTGTTAGATTTAGCTAATTTTTAATAAACCCCTCTTTGTCCTATATAGCCTACTTTTATGTGGGTAAAACTGTTTGTGTAAGAAGTATGGGTTCTTATCTCTGGACTTTTCCTATTACTTTTCTAACTGAATTTCATTTATCATTTAAAATTCCTTTCCTTTTAGTTCTGATTATTGTAAATACTATCATTTTATGTAAAACTTCTCATTTGGTCTGGTCTTTAAATACTAAATTAAATGTTAAGTGCTGTCTTTAATTTTCTCCATCTTTTATATTATTAGGGCATCTTCAATTACTTGAACAACTTTCATTTACTACCCATTTGATAAGTAATTAATGAGCATGTACTATGTGCCAGGCTCTGGAGATACATATGGTGTATAAAACAGAGATGATCCATACTATCTAGAGGGAAAGACAAGGAGTATTCAAAAGCAAACTGGAGGGCACTGTGATCCGTTCTGAGAGAAGCAGCACAGGATGTGACAGGAATGTAAGGGGGAGTACCTAGTCTAGACCTGGAAGGTCAGAGGAGCCAAGACCTAAAGGATAAATAGAAAGAATAATTAAGAGTTAATCTGATGAAAGGGGCAGGAGGAAAGTTCATTCTACTAAGGAAACAGCATGTGTCAAAACACACAGATTAGGACCGACCCGGTGGCGCACTGCTATAGTGCGCCGCTTGGGAAGCGCGGTGGCGCTCCCACCGAGGGTTCGGATCCCACATACAGACCGGTTCCCGCTCACTGGCTGAGCGAGGTGCGGGTGCAGCACCGAGGGTTGCGATCCGTTGCCGGACACGAAAAAAGACAAAAAGGAAAAAAAACAAAAACAAAAACACACAGATTAATGAAATTTCAGGGTGTTTGAGGTACTTTAAGCTGGCCAGTTACTTCAGTTGGTTACAGCACAACCTTGTAACACCAAGGTCAGAGGTTCATATCCACTTACTGGCCAACTTCCAAAAAAACCCAAAGCGATTGTAAAACAAACAAACAAAAAAATTCTACAATGTTTAGGCTACAGAATGCAAAGTGGAGAGTGGTTATATGAACCTGGTGATGAAGAAGCCAAGGCTTTGTAAGCCATATTAAGGAACTGAGAGCAATGGTAAATTAAGAGCAACTAGAAAAGTGACATGATCAAACTTGCTCTTGATGAAAAAGACAAAAAAGAAAAAAAAAAAAAAAACACACAGATTAATGAAATTTCAGGGTGTTTGAGGTACTTTAAGCTGGCCAGTTACTTCAGTTGGTTACAGCACAACCTTGTAACACCAAGGTCAGAGGTTCATATCCACTTACTGGCCAACTTCCAAAAAAACCCAAAACGATTGTAAAACAAACAAACAAAAAAATTCTACAATGTTTAGGCTACAGAATGCAAAGTGGAGAGTGGTTATATGAACCTGGTGATGAAGAAGCCAAGGCTTTGTAAGCCATATTAAGGAACTGAGAGCAATGGTAAATTAAGAGCAACTAGAAAAGTGACATGATCAAACTTGCTCTTGATGATGATTGTAGTATAGATAGTGAGTTGGAATGAAGAGTAATAGAGATAGAAATACCACTTAGGAGGCCATTGCAGGATTGTAGGGGAGAAGAGGATGATGATCTGGACCATTAAAGTGGCAGCGTAGATGGAGAGAAATAGAAAGATTCAAAGGATATTTTATTTATTTACCTATTTTTGCGGCTGGTGGGTACGGGGATCCAAACCTGTTCAAAGGATCTTTAGAAGAAAGACCTGACTAGATTTGCTAATCATTTGGATGTTAGGGTTGAAATGGAAAAGAGAGCGAGACAGAAGAAAGATCAGGGGTAATTCTCAGGTCTTTGGCTTCAACATTTAGGTGAATCATGGAGCCATTTCCTAAAACAGGAAATAGAGCCAGAGAAGACACTTAGGAAGATAGATGATGAGTTCAGTTTTGGACGTTTAATTTAAAACATTTATAGAACATTCAAGTTGGGATTACATACGGCAATTAAATAAATGAGTTTGAAACTTGAAAAAGAGATCTGAGTAGGATATATAAATTGGGAGTTATCAGCATAATTGATGGTATATTGTGGCCATCAAACTCATGGAGTCTGCCTGGGAAAACATTTAGAGTGAGAAAAGAGCCCAGGACAGAACTTTGATATGAGTGCTACCTTTAAGAGATGGACAGAGGCAAAGGACTGTACAAATGACTGTGAAAGACGGGACAGAAATGATCTATGCCAGCCTCGACTTCTCTTTATAATGTCTGCTTTTGCTCCTAAAAAGACATTTTGTCCTGAAATTTTCCTGGTAAGTTGCCCAAAGAAAACCTCTTTCACCATTTCCTCCAGATGTGCATATTTATAATAAATTTCTCTCATTTCTACTCAATGTATATTCCCCACCAGTTTGTTTTACTCAGATCCCAAGCCATGTGTTCTTTTTTCTGCCATTCCTTCTGGTTTCCCAGTCCAACATTTCAGTCACCACTCATTACGCAGGTAAAGATAAACCACATTTGTGGCCTTGAACTGAGATCCTTATCATGCTAAAACAGAATAAACATTTAAATTACCTATTGACCCTTAAATTCTTAAAAGTTTTTAAATACTACAGCCTCAATATGGCATATAGGTTAACAGTATCTAGAATACCTTCTTAAATCATAGACATTTAATTATTAATATGTGCTATGGTTTGAATGTTTGTTTCTCCTCCAAATTCATGTTGAAATTAAATTCCCAATGCAACAGTATTAGAGGCTGGGGACCTTCTGGACGTAATAAAGTCATGAGGCCTCTGCCCTTTTTTTGCCCTTCTGCCTTCCACCATGTGAGGACACAGCAATGAGGCACCATCCTGGAAGCACAAAGAAGCCCTTGCCAGACACTGAACCTCTGGCACCTTGATCTTGGACTTCTCAGCCTCCAGAACTGTTAGAAAATAAATTTCTGTTGTTTACAAATCACCCAGTCTAATGTTGTTTTTTTTTTATAGTAACACAGACTAACATACGGAATTACTTACGTTGTTCTTCTAAAGTCTTTTTGAAGTGTTGGGTATTCTGGCATCTTTCTAATATCTTCCCAGTCTTTATCTTACCAAATAAAAATTGAATATTGTTATAAAAAATAATTTTACTTAAAATCGAATTATTTTAGTTTAAAAATATACATAAAATACACTTAAAATATGCTTTCAAAAGGAAATGATTTTGAAATACGACTCAAAATGTAATTTTGAAAAGGAAAATAAATTACCTGCAGGAAACCCCATGACGCTAAATATCCGATCTAGTTGATCATGATGAAAGGGATTGCTTGTTTTTATATCTTCCTGACGACAGTGAAAAATAGGTTCTGAAGTCAACAATTCAGCAAATATGCAACCTATTGCCCATATATCTATAAAGGAAGAAAAACAAGTTTTTGTACACATTTATTATATTTCCTTGGCTATAATTCCTGGGTATAATCCCAACATACATATAAAAATACTTTTCAGTAAAGAAATATACAAAGTACAATAAGCGCATTAAGAAAACATAAATATGACATGAAATAGCTATATCAACATGTAAAAGATTGAAAGCCAAATAAAAATAAAAACATTTTACTTGTAAATTTCCTGATGAAGATAAACTTGGCAAATTCAACTTAGCAAGCAATAAATTCTTTAGATTTAGGCAAATGGCTTTCTAACTATTATCAATAATTTAATCACTGGCTTCACTGATAATCTAATACAGGGCATAATAATATTTAGATCTGATAGACTGAAACAATGCTATCACCAGATATGGTGATGTAATTCCTTTAAAGCAACCAAATGCACAATGATAGAGCAGAATTTATAAGTTTTGAGTCTAGTACAGATCACACGAAAGGATTTGGAAAAACTCAACTTTTGTCTGAAAGACTACCAGCTTCAGTTTTTTCGATAAATTGTAAGGCCTAGAAGCTGATAAACAATACAAATATACACATATAGAGACACTGCATGACACCAGTAGACATAGTTCTCATCTAAATCTATTCACTTAGATGCTGACCCACCCCCACCCCCAGGATAAAATTAGGCATTTTTATCAACTATTTAAAATCACCAGTTATAGATTGTTCTATTGGATTTTAGATGTTGGAATACTGTAACTTATATTCTGAGGCTATAATATTACATTCACGATGGTTTGCCAAATGTATAAATGAATTAACTTTTGCAAGATGTATATTCACACTTGCCCACTTAAATGCCATTTAGTAAGTATTAGAAAAGATAATGATGGGGCCGGCCCAGTGGTGCACTCGGTAGAGGGCGGCGCTCCCGCCGAGGGTTCGGATCCCATATAGAGACCGGTCCGCTCACTGGTTGAGTGCGGTGTGGGCGCGACACCGAGGGTTGCGATCCCGTTGCCAGTCGCGGTAAGGGCGCGACACTGACGGTTGCGATCCCTTTACCGGTCACGAAAAAAGACAAAAAAAGGAAGAAAAAAAAAAAAGAAAAGATAATGATGAAAGGTCTATGGTATAGTATAGTAAAGTACAGTGTTTAGTAGCCTATCAAGTGTGTGAATCACACCAGTAGATAAGCTAAATAAGAAAAAAGTTTAATTATACCCATCAGCTAGAATAAGTATCAGTATGCTGTTTCATAAAACAGATCGCCAAATGAAAAAACCATACAGTAATGCCTTACTTATCTGACCCTATTCAGGAATGGTTTCCTTCCATGTAAGTTAGCCTTCCGGATAATGGGAGCATATCCTTTCAATAACTGTTCTTTATTACAGCATTATCTGCCATTATAAGAGTCTATAAAACATAATTTAATCTTCCTTAATGATGCAGCAAGGTCGTCATCATCATGAACCATCCATCACTAGAGTAATAATACTATTCAGTGACTACTTTTTAATTCTTTTCACTCTCCCACATCATGTAGGCTGTCACTCTTGCCCCTGATATGGCTGCCTCCGATGGTCCCAATTTCTCTTCTTCCTGGCTGCCTCTACTATGCAGTAAACTGGGACTACTACTGCGTGCTGCTGGTCATACCAATTCCTGGTTTGTCCTCTAGTCAAAGGATAGGAGCCAGGATCTAAATTTCCCTGTGAATTGCTAAGATAAGAAACCTGAGTAGCAGGGAGTGTTAAATTCTAGGGTTTCTTGCCACATATTAGCCTATAATTTTAAATGGTCACATAGCACTATACCTACTTCTTGGGTCTCTTTCTTCTATCAATGACTTGTTCTCCTGACACACACCCCTAGCACTGCTACTGCCATCACTGCCACTCCCCTTCCTCACTAAATGTCACTCCATAAACCTCCACTGATATCATATCATCAAGCTCTCTTTTTCTATGCACTGAATAGAAACATTCATTTCTGACACGGACCAGGTATGGAGAAGAGTGACAATGAGTGAATACATATATACTTACATATGTCTGCAATGAATATATCTCAAGCCCAAAGACAACTGGTTCGGGAATTATTATTTTCCCTGTCTTAACTCTTCTCCTAACATCTATCCAGAATGAATAATTGGGAGTTGACTGAAATTAGAAATTAGTGGTTATGTTTTTATCTTTAAGTGGTAAATCTCAAACTGAGCAAGTAAATTTCAAGCTGGTTGAATTCAATTTCAGTTCTCCTTTACCCTTAGGAAGCAAGAAATATAGTTGGTTTTCAGTTCATACCCAATTATCTCTATTTCCAAAAAACCACATCTACTTTCATTTCAACAGAAACCTCTAGTTTTGAGGAGGGCTCTCTCCTGCTGACTCTCTCAATTCATAGCTGGGCCCTCTGAGGACAGTATACCAGGTAGCAAAATCTCTGAAGCTCTGTTAAGAAGTAAACTTTAAATCCAACAGAGAGTGTGTTTATAATAGGTTTCCTTACTCAGTTTTTGTACTTGGTAAGATGGCAAGATGCTGGGCACAGCTAAACTACCTAGACTTTATTTCCTACCTTAACAGAGAAACTGTCATTCTGATAACTGTAATGGCAAGAGAGAAAGATCAGCCATATTCTTTCTTGCTTAGGAAAAGATATGACCGACTAACTTTTTCCCAAATAAAAGGGGTTTTCTCTAACACTGCACTACTCCTGTTTTTCTGTTTTTCTTTTTGTGAAGAAAACAATTCTTGATCTCTCTCCAGTTCTTTTGATCAATAGCTAGGTAAGTACAAAATAAAACTTGCATATTATCATTTCCATAGCAACGCAAAAGGATCAGATACCTTCATTTTCTGAAAGAGAACACTTTCTTCTATTAAAAGAACAATATTCTCCCAAACAGTTAAAAATCCAAACCTATCAGAATGTAAAATCTAGGAATATAGAAGACAACAGGACTTTTACAAAGAGATAGAAAGTGGTTTTTACCAAGTGGCTTTATAATTATAACTTCTAATATTTATAATAGTTTGATGCCAAGACAGTAAATCATTTTGGACTAACTTACCAATGGCCTTTGTATAATGCCTTGCACCAAGCAAAAGTTCTGGAGCCCGATACCAAAATGTCACAACTACTGGATCCAAATCTGCTAGTGGCTTTAGAGGAGAATTGAATAATCTGGCAAAACCCATGTCAGCTAAAAGATAAAATAAATTAATATAAAACTCAGTTTGACACACTATTAGAACCATGCAAGGTTGACAACAATACCCACTAGCCTTATAAAGTAATCCTTGTCCTCCCTTTTTAACTAGAGGTCTATACCAGGGACAGGATAGGAATTACTTCATTTATCTTTAGTATCCCCCCAACCCTGTGGTAAATACTATTATTGTGCCTGCTTTACTAATGAAGAAACTGAGGCTTAAACACACTAACTTGCACAAGGTCATAAAGCTAGTAAGTACAGAGTCAGAATTTGAACCCAGGTCCGACTTCAGGTTTCCAGCTTTCAGAAACAGTTATAATTTTTTTTTTTTTTGATGGTTGGCCAGGATGGTGATAATATTCTTAAGAGTTTCTAAAATCTAAAATAGGCTTAAAGGTCTCCATGATTAATTATGATCTCTGTATGCCTATACATATAAAAATTGACTATATCTTAGTTCAATGTGTGCTGGAGCCAGCTCCTACAAACTCGTGAATGCTGATTTGTACATATCTCTTCCCAACTCTGCATTCTCATGACTTAGAACTGGCTATGGTGGTAGTATTTACATCATGGAAAACAGCAAATGCTACAAATTGAGACTTTTTCTCTTCCAGAAAGCCAGATGTTGAACATAACCAGCATATCATATATATGTTTCCAAGAACATGCATAGAACACATAAGAGATAATTTGTTATAGTTCAGCATTAAACAAAGGTCTAAACCAAAGCTAACCAATTTAAATATTAGGGATACACAAAATTAGTACAAAGAATGTTTATTACTATAATAAGGTCCTGGAAACTAATTTTTCTAAGAGTTCATAAATAACTAATACCTTGTATCTATAAAGCACCTTACAGTTTACAAATGACTTTCATATATATCATATATCACCTCACTTAACCCTCATAAGAACACTGGTTTAATAAGTATTTTGTGCCCCACTTCTGAGATAAAGAATCTAAGACCCAAAGCAGTTAAATGATTTGCCCATGGTCATAGAGATAGTAAGTGAAGACGCCAGTACTCAAACAATAACCATGTTATAATTCAGGAGCTACATTCTTAACCACTGATCTGACATCCAAGAAATTATACATATGATAATTGCAAGTCACAAAGGCAAAGTCACAAAAATGACAAACCTCTACGATTTGAAATATGTTATCTACACCGTATATTTTGATTATATAAGGGGCCCCAATGTACTATAAAATGCACAAATGCACATAAAAGTGCACTATAAAGTATATTTTAATCTAAAACTAATATGCTATGATATAACATACATTAAAATTTTAACTTACAGAGGATTTTGTTTCTATAGAGTTTGAATAATTTAGAAGACTTTCTGAGAATGGTTTGGAGTATCCAGTCTTAAAAGATAAAGCTATCCAAGGAAGGCTGGGCTGATGCCTACTCTTTTTAAATTAAATTTCCCTATAGCAAATAAAAATATTCTAGATCATTCTACCAATATTACACATATTATTCTACAATATTATACAATATTTGAGTATCCAGTCTTAAAAGATAAAGCTATCCAAGGAAGGCTGGGCTGATGCCTACTCTTTTTTAATTAAATTTCCCTATAGCAAATAAAAATATTCTAGATCATTCTACCAATATTACACATATTATTCTACAATATTATACAATATTTAAAGCACTACTTTATTTATTTAATAGATGCTGATTGTTGTTGATGGTAAAATAACATGATGGAGTGCTGCTTCATCCACTGAAAGGTGTTTTAAAGTAAAGTCTAAAGCCAGTATTTCTCCTCTTATTCTTTACCTCCTTAATTCTGTCTAAGCCTCATCTATTCACTGTCAGATGAAATCAAGGCCAGAGGGGAAAAAAAAAATACTCTTGAAAGCAATTCCTGTCTATTGAATGAACTTCAAAGGAGTTTCAAACCACTTTTCAAATATTTACTAATTTAGTCAAAAGATAACCAGCCTAAACATTATTATAACAGTTATTTTCTGAAAATTAGATTTGGGTGAAATTGCTCAATTCAACAGATTGGTGTAGTAAAATTCTGTTATGGTCCTAATTAGGCATTATCAAATGATAGCAAAGCAGCAACAGACAAAGTACCACCAAGGTGAGATGACAACATACATAGAGTAGATAAAAGTAAAACAAGGAATAAGTATTGTCACAATAATGGAAGTTGCTACTGGTTTCTACTAGATGTTATGTCCCTTAGGGAGAGGCCCTGGGTCTCCTTCATGGTGTTATCTGGAACAACGTTTAATAAATATTTGTAAAAGTGAACTAAATTGAAAGTGTAACTTTAGCTGGATCCTGAAAGATAAAACATTTTGAATAATAAAAATGGAAGGCAAAAAGCATTTTAGGTAAGACCTGGGAAGTGTACAGCTTGCTGGAGATATAGGAAAGGGCACAATGTGTTTTCCATTCAACTATGCTTTTAAGCCAAAAAAAGAAGTGTTTTAAAACATTAAGCATAGGCATCAGCATTACTCATTTTTTTAAAATAAGGTGCTTTAAAAAAAAAAATAATAAATAAGGTGCTTTTAAAACAAAATCTCAAGGCAATTTAATAAACTAGATTGATTGTTCACTAGATTTTTATTATTAATTATTGCTTACTTTTATTCTGGTTTCATCCCTAATCTTGGATAGAATTACAATCCTAAAACTCTTAGCAATATAGTAACCAACTGGGCTAGCTAGAGTACAAAATTTTATGTTGAGCAGTAGTAAGGAGAAAACATAAGATATGGGTGACTGGGATAAATGTGAAGAATGGTACAAACGAAGAAGAATTGAAGATGATGATGAACTTGGTTTGGAACAACAGAGTACAGGCTGCCAGCAGGACATCCAAATAGAAATAAAGACGTCAGCTAGGGTGAGAGAATAGAATCTTTATCACAGAATCCAAAATTTTGAGATCACAATTTATCAGTTCCCTAAAGAAGTAATTGTAGAGGGAGACCATGTCCCAAGCCAGTGCCTAAGGTGTCTTGAAACAACAAGTTAATGAGTAAGAGTCAATAATGAATGAAATGTACAAGTAACAGCAAAAATGGTAGGTAGAAAAATAGAAATATGGGATATTATATGGACCAAGGGAGAAAACAGTTTCTCCCTTTGGACAGAAAAACAGAAAAACAAATGGTTTCTTGTAGTAAAGGAGAATGATGACTAATACAGGTCACTAGATTTGGTAAGATAGAGGTCACAGGTGTCCTATTATAGAGTAGTTTTGATAGAGGGATAGTTTTAGAGGCCAGATTAAAAAAAATTAGTGTAAGTGGAACCAAAGGGTGAACATGTATTCCAGAAGTAGAGGAAGAATAGAGGAAAATATCAGAACAAATACTAAAGAAAACAAGATGGATATAAGATTTATTTTAAAATTGAGAAGAGAATTATGAACATTTAAAGGTGAAGAGGAGAAACTTGAGAAGGGGAAAATAGCAATACTATAATATGAGAAGTGTAAGTACAACAGGAAGATATTGGGAAAGTAGGAAGGACACTAGTAGATAGGACTTAGTAAGGGAAGAATCACTGTTTCTCTGAAGCTGTTTCAAAGGTAGAGCTGTGCTGACAAAAGGTGAGGTCAGTGAGGTCACAACAGACAGCTCTGATATCACTAGGCAGTGATGTGGCAGAGATGTTTGCAGTAAGTCTGAGGACGTGAAACTCAAGTCCTAGCTTTGAAAGGCTGAGCAAGATAAAACTAACTCCAGCTTTCCTTATCTGTAGTATCTACATTTATAGGGTGGTTGCATAAAATAAATGAAGTAACATATGAAAGCACCCATCACACTGTATAGTAAACTGTTTATTTTACTGTCTCTCATAGGGAGGGAGCATCGATGTCTGGCAAAACGTAGGCAATCAATAAATACTTATAAGAAAAAGAGTGTGAGATTAAAATAAAAATAGAAAAGTGAGAAAGAGTGATGGAAAGAGGAAGGGAAAAGAAGAGAAGGAAAGCAGCTACTAGGAACTTAACAACAACAAATTTTTGAATGAATCTGAATCTCAGCAAACTCAGAGAAGAGGTTTAGAGAAAGGGAAGTTGGCTTAGAACAGCTTCTTCAGGAACTGGGCTAGGAAATTAACTGGAGTAGAAAGCCAAGCAGCAGGGCAGGACAGCATGAATTTGTAGTAGGTCAAGGTAGCGCAATTTTGCATCACTTCTAGCATGGTATATTCTAATAGCAAAGAAAGCAGACTGATGAAACAAAATTTATTTTAAAATATTTCTAGAAAGGGTTGAACATTAATAAATGTAATTCCTATTAAAAGAAATTAGAGTAAAGCATTTTTAGCTCATTTTCTCCACAAATATGTCATAGGTATAAATAATGATGCTGATTTCTTTTAGAATTTCAAGGTTGCAAAGGAAAACATAATATACAGATAAGACTCCTGATGGTGCCTTAATCTAAGACAGGTAAATAAGAGAGGCTATAAACATATATATGCATTTGGAAAAGATATGCTAGTACCTGGCACAGAACATTCAGGTCAGGGTGGGAGAGTGGGGAGAATCTGTGAGGGTCCATATGTATTAGATTAGGGTGGGGAGATATATTCAGGGAGAGAACATCTGGCAAATCTGAGACAAAAGTGAGATTTGGGGGATTATATTTAGGGTGATTTTGCAGGACAGTGATGGCGACATAAACACATGCTTGGGATATTGTATGGGAATGAATGTTTCTGTGGGCTTTCCTGTCAATTTCCAGTGGTGCCTCAAATTACAATTATACAATCTTATTTCAGGGAAAACTTGGGGGTTTTACAGACTACCTACATTTTCCAACATCTTTTCTAAAAATATTATCAGGACGTAATTTTTAAAATTAGCTACTTAAATATGAGTATTAAAAAGGGAAACCGTCTTTGCAGTCACTTCAATTTCTTAATAAATTATTTTATGAATCATTACCTACCTATTTTGACTCTCCCCCTCTCAGGACCTTCTCCCATTACTAGGATATTTGCTGGTTTCTAGAAATAAAAATAGAACATCCAAATTACTATGCTTATTCTTCTGACATGCTCTAAAATGGAAAAAAAAGTTCTTATAATATGAAAATATAATTTCTACATTTTCATCAAAATTATATTAGAATGTTAAGCACCTTCTACATAGTTAAAGCATTTGACACACTTAAAGTTAGCACTAATTTTATATAAACATCCTTGCTATGGAAACATACCTTATTTTCAAAATTGTATCATACAACTAATTACAAAGTAATTAAAGCTATCATTTCTATTCACCCCATAGAAAAAACTAATAATAATAATAATAATATTAAAACCTGCATAAATTATCTGCTTGCTGCCCACAACAAAGAGTTTATGTGGTTGAAAAATTATGTATAAAATTTCAAACCACAACAATTGCCTTCATTTACATAAATCAAATGGAATATTTGTTGCTTAATACTTTTAAACTACCATAGGAAAACATGATCCACATTCAACAGACTCCAACAGCTATAGTAACATGCAAAAGTGAGAAATTCCAAATATAATTTCAAGATGTAGGAAAATAAAAACAAAGCTAATACAGAGCTATATAAAAAAGAGGAGACTGCAAATGCACCTACCATCTTTTAAGTTGTCCTCATATGTACACATTTGGAAATAGAGAAACTGTGGAGATAGGCATTTGAGGGGGGAGGGGGCATGGTCTCCTTTGTAAACTCCAATTTGGAGAGAAAATTTATGTGTTTTTAACTTATTAGATTCATTTATTTAATCAATGAATATGTTTTTTAGTGTCTTCTAGAGACAAAGACCCATGCTAAGCATTAAGAGGAAAAACAAAAGCACAGTAAACCAAGTTCCTAACCTCCAGATGCTCATTATATAGGTGGAAAGAAAAATCAGAAGCTTTGTATAGTATTAGAAGCTTGTACTACGTATGAGTATAGAAAAGACTAATGTCTAGGGTCAGAGATTAAACTGGATTACTTTCAAGATCCTTTCCAAATTGCTGAGGTTTTTTTTTTTTTTTAATGTTTCAATGAAAACAATAAGTACTAAAAAAAAAAAGTTCAAAGGAGGAAGTGATTAACTACAGATATCATTGTTAAGGGAAATAAATATTCACTGGGTGTGGGGACAGGAACAGCATTCATTAGCCAGATCCTGAAAAATGAACAGGAACTAGCATGGCAGAGTACAGGAAGGACAAGGGCACTGCAGGAAGTAGAAAAGGCTATATAAGAGGTACCCTTAGGACTCAGTAAGAAATCTGACTTGGCAGAAATGAGAGGGCCTAGTTGGGGATGGCAGGATAAGCCTAGACCAGATATGGATAGTCTTATAGTCAGATCTATATTTAGGAAGAAAGTCTGGTAGCAGTGTGAAGGATGGACTGGAAAGGATGGATGAACCACAAAGTAGAGACAGAGAGAGACGAGTTGGAAGTGGGCTACAATAGTTTAGGGGAAAGTAAGGGCACCCTAACTTGTGATAATGATCATAGAGGAACATACCAAAGTGTTTCAAGGTAGAAGTTCAAGACTTGGCATCGCTTTTTTACATCATCCTCTCCACCCTCATTCATTCAACAAATATTGATTGAGCCCATACTAAGTAACAACAAGCAGTGGTTTAGATGCTAGAGATACAGTAGCAAACAAAAACAGGGAAAACCCTTACCCTTATGGAGTTTACATTCCAGTGGGAAGAAAAAGACAATAAATAAACAAATATACAGTACATCGTATGATAAGTTCTATGTGAAAAAACAAAACAAAGAGGTCGTGACACCTGGTATTTGGTTAACAAGGTGCTCTGAGGGACCCTGTCCTTACAGAACAACTATATGTTGCATATGAAACATTCCTTGAAGCATCCCCTACCTCACAAGAGGTCAGGAATATGTACAACAGCCTTCATCCCTGCTCCAGATAACATAACTTTGTTGCTGGAGGGTTAAGGAATCATAAAATTGACCTGAGAGCAGATGCCAATAACACACTTTAATGGGAACACTGAACCTTGGGCCCCTATCAAGGTAAGGAAGCTGCGTCTGCTACCACACAATCACCAAGACCATCAAGGGGGCTAAAGTAAAGCTAGACATTGCCAGCAGAAGCAAAAGCAAGCCCTTTCTGTAGGAAAAACTTCCCAACTTAGACCTGAGGAATAAAATAATACATTTTCTAGCTAAAAGACAGATTATTTCCATATTGGATTAAAAACAAAATCCATTCATATGCTATTTACAAGAGGCCCACCGAAAAAAAAGGACCATAAAAGCCGAAAGTAAAAGGATGTTAAAAGATATGCAAACTGCTTAAAAGAAAGCTGAGTCAACCACAGTAACATCAGACAAAACAGAAACAAAATCCATTCATATGCTATTTACAAGAGGCCCACCGAAAAAAAAGGACCATAAAAGCTGAAAGTAAAAGGATGTTAAAAGATATGCAAACTGCTTAAAAGAAAGCTGAGTCAACCACAGTAACATCAGACAAAACAGCTTTTTTTTTTTTTTCCTTTTTTGTCTTTTTTCGTGACCGGTAACGGGATCGCAACCCTCGGTGTTGCATCCGCACCGCACTCAACCAGTGAGCGGACCGGTCCCCACATGGGATCCAATTTTTTTCCTTTTTTGTCTTTTTTCGTGACCGGTAACGGGATCGCAACCCTCGGTGTTGCGTCCGCACCGCACTCAACCAGTGAGCGGACCGGTCCCCACATGGGATCCGGCAACGATCCTAAACTTATTTTGTACTTTTCATTTTATACATATATATGTACACACACACATACATATAGCAAAAATTGTAAAAAATTATATCAATTATATATATATATATATAGCAAAAATTGATATAATTTCAGGGAGTTAAAAGACCAATGATAATATACTTTTCTCAATTACTGATATGTCAATCAGACAAAAGACTATTAAAATATAGACTATTCAAATGATATAATTAACAAGGATGATCTAGTGAACATACACACAACTTTTTACCCAATACTTACAGAATACATGTTTTTCTCAAGCATACATGGAATATTTACGAATATTGATCATGTACTAGCAGGTCTCAAGAAATTTCAAGGAAGTGATATCAAATATCTGTTCTCTGACCTCAATACAATTAAGTTAAAACTCCTTCACAAAAGTGTAAATTTAAAACTTCATATATTTAGAAATTTAAAAATACTTCTAAATCACTCAGAGGTAAAAGGAGAAACCATAAAGAAATTAAAAATACTCAGAACTGAAATAATAAAAGTACTACCTACCAAAACCTATGGAAGCAGCCAATGTAGTACTTATAAGGGAAATTTATAGTCTTAAATATTTATGTTAGGAAGAAGGAAAGGCTGAAAATAATGAATTATGTGCCCAAGTTAAGAAGTTTTAAAAAAGGGAGAAGAATCTCAACAGAATAAACCAAAAGAAAACAAAAGCAAAAAATAATAATAATGATAATAATAATAAAGCTAAAGGCAGAAATCTATGAACCAGAGAGGATTTATGAAGCTTTTGGGACAACTGAAGCAAGAAGAGAGAACGTGCAAAAAAAAAAAAACTACACTACAAATGAAAAAAAGGAACTATAGATACAGTGGAGGATAGAAAGATAAAAGAATCTTATGAAGAACGTTTTACCTATTAATTTTAAAATGAATACAAAATAGACAAAATCAAGAAAATGTAACCTACAAATTGATTCAAAATGAGTTAGAAAACCTACAGAAACCAAGAAGTGCTTAATACATTGAAACTGTAGTTAAATAAAAATTTTCTTACTGAGAAAACTCCAATTCCAGATCATCTTACAGGCAAGTTCTCCAAATTTTCAATGAACAGATTATTTCAATATTATTCAAATATTTTCAGAGAACAGAAAAAGAGGAAATGCTCCAAACATGTTCTAGAAGGCCATTATTTGGTCTTGATAGCAAAATCCGACAAAGCATAAAAAAGAAAAATTTCGGGGCTGGCCCGGTGGCGCACTGCTACAGTGCGCCGCTTGGGAGCGCGGTGGCGCTCCCGCCGAGGGTTCGGATCCCACATACAGACCGGCCGCAACACCAAGGGTTGCGATCCCGTTGCCGGTCCCGGTCTGGTACGGGCGTGACACTGAGGGTTGCAATCCGTTGCCGGTCACAAAAAAAGACAAAAAGGAAAAAAAAAAAGAAAAATTTCAGGCCAACCTCACTCATGACTATAGACACAAAAATATTAAACAAGATATTACTAAGTCAAACCCAGAAACAGAATGCCAGGATGACTTAACATGAGAAAATCTATATAAGTGCATCACCATATTAATAGACTAAAGAAGAAAATACAATCATTTTGGTATGAGGGTACTTCAAAAAGTTCATGGAAAAACAGAATTAAAAGGTAATGCAAATCTTCCCATGAACTTTTTGAAGTACCCTCATAGATGATGAGAAAGCAGCTGATAAAACTTAACACCCATTCATGAAACTTTCTCAGCAGGTCAGACTAGGGGAAAAAACTTCCTTGACCTGATAATGGATATATACCAAAAACTACTAAGAAGCATTCCCTTTAAAGTCAGGAATAATGCAAGGATGCACACTATCACCATTTCTAAAATCAATACTGTACTATCAATCCAGTGCTATACAGAACAATAATTAAAGGCATATGGACTGGAAAAGCAGAAACAGAACTATTGTTATTTGTAGCTGATATAATTATCGATATTGAAAACACAGAGTATTTACAGACAAATTATTAGCAATAGTAAGAGAGTTTAGCAAGCTCTCTGGCTAATTCAATAAATAAAAAAGTCAATTGTATTTCTATATACCAGCAAAAAAAGTACCAGGAAATATAATTTTTCAAAGGCAAACACTTCTATAGCAACAAAAACTATACAGTGCCTAGGAATAAATATATCAAAGGACATGCAAGATTCGTATGCAGAACACATGAAACCTTATCCTAAATGATATTAAGTAGTCTTAAATAAGTTTATTTTTAATTTTATTTTATTTAAAATAATTTTTTTGGTGGCTGGCCAGTACAGGGATCTGAACCCTTGGCCTTAGTGTTTTTCATCACCATGCTCTCTCAAGTGAGCTAACCAGCCAGCCCCCTAAATAAATTAAGATCCCATGTTTATAGATAAGAAGACTCAATATAGAAGACATCAATTCTCCCAATACTTATCTGTAAATCCAATGCAATTTCAATCAAAATCTCATCAGGGTTTTTAGGAACTTGAAAAGCTGATTCTAAATTGTATGTGGCAGAATAAACAACTAAAATAGCCAAGATACTCATGAAGAAGAATATGCTGGGATAGAGTGGTGAAAAGAGGGATCTGGCTCAAAACAAGATATCAAGACTTATTTTAAAGCTATAGTAATTAAGACAGTGTGGTACTGGCACAGGGACTGATAAACTGATCAATGAGATATAGCAGAAACCTAAAAGGAGCCATGATACTGAGAAGAGGAATGTGAGATCAGTGGAGCAAGGAGAAACTACTTGATAAATGGTGCTGGCACAACAGGTTATCCAAATGTGAAAAAAAAAATTAAAAATGAATACTCACAACATACCATACACACACCAATTTCAGGTGGATTAAAGACTTAAATGTGAAAAGCAAAACTTTAAAACTTTTGGGAAAAAAAAATAGGATAATATCTTTTTGGTCCTGAGGTAGGAAAGAATTTCTTAAACAAACACACCAATTTCAGGTGGATTAAAGACTTAAATGTGAAAAGCAAAACTTTAAAACTTTTGGGGAAAAAAAATAGGATAATATCTTTTTGGTCCTGAGGTAGGAAAGAATTTCTTAAACAAGACACAAAAAACATTAATCTTAAAATAAAAGACTGATAAATTTTGCTATATTAAAATAATTTCCACTCATCAAACGATAAAGAAAACAAAGACAAAACACAAACTGGAATTAGTATTTGCAACATATATATGCAACAAAGATTTAGTATCCAGAATAAAGAACTCCCACAAGTCAATATGAAAAACAACCTTATAGAAAAATGGGCAAAACATCCAACAGGCATTGAATTTCAAGCAGAAACATGTTTAGCCAATCGGCCTCTGAAAAGATGTTCAACCTCATCAATAGTGAGTGAAATGCAAATTAAGATCAAAGTAAGAAACCATTTTACACCTACTAGATTGGATAAAAATTAAGAACTGCTGAATAGGAAATGGGACACAGTGAGAACTCCGATACATTACTGGCGGGTAAATAAATTGGTACAACTTCTTTGGAAAACAATGTGTTATCATCTTGCAAAACTGAACAACTGCATACCCTTTGACTCAGTAGTTCCATTTTTAGATACAACAGAGAATATTCATAACAGCACAGTTTGTATTTTTTTAAAAAATTGCGGTAGAGTCACATAATGAATTTTAAAACAGCAGTAAAAAAAATCACTGACTT
>NW_007726810.1:685479-686581 GCF_000696425.1 Galeopterus variegatus
CTGGCGGGTAAATAAATTGGTACAACTTCTTTGGAAAACAATGTGTTATCATCTTGCAAAACTGAACAACTGCATACCCTTTGACTCAGTAGTTCCATTTTTAGATACAACAGAGAATATTCATAACAGCACAGTTTGTATTTTTTTAAAAAATTGCGGTAGAGTCACATAATGAATTTTAAAACAGCAGTAAAAAAAATCACTGACTTACAAATAAATGTAAAAACATGTTCAAGTCTTGGAAGCATTATGTTGAGTGAAAAAAGCAAGTTTCAGAAGACTATAGAACAGGGCACCATTTTCATAAAGCTTGAAACCAAACAGAGCTAAAGAATATACTATTTATGCATACATACAAGTGTGATAAACCTATTCTTAAACAGAAGAAAATAATAGGCTCAAAATCCACAATATCTGTTGCCTCTTAGGAGCAGGTAGGAGGATAGGATGGGGAAAAACATAAATAGAAGCACACTATTGGTAAGCTTCCAGTTATCAGGTTAAGTGACACAGTTCTCAACAGTTTACTGTATTTTATGCTTTGTAATGTACAGTAATATACATCAATATTCCAAATATTATTTTGTATGTATTACATATAAAGAAGACAATAAAGACAAAAAATTAAGGAAAGAATGAAGACAGGCATTGTTGGGATGGGTTGGGAGGTTGTGATCTTCAACATTATTATTATTATTATTATTTTTTTTGTCGTGACTGGTAAGGGGATCGCAACCCTTGGTGTGGTGTCGCCCACACCGCGCTCAGCCAGNTGAGCGCACCGGCCATTCCTATATAGGATCCGAACCCGTGGTGGGAGCGTCGCTGCGCTCCTAGCGCCACACTCTCCCGAGTGCGCCACAGGGTCGGCCCTCTTCAACATCATTTAAACATTGTTTTAGATTCTTCAAAGAAAGCCTCCTTGAGAAGACAGCATTTGTTAATACCTGAAGGAAGTGCAGTAATGAGCCAGCTGAGTATGTAAGGGAAGAGCAGCCCAGGCAGAGGGAAGAGCAAGTTGCAAGGACTGAGGCAAATGTGTGCCTGGTGAACTGAGACATGGCTGGGAGAACAGTGGGGGTCAGGAAGGATAGAGTGATAC
>NW_007726810.1:686913-708922 GCF_000696425.1 Galeopterus variegatus
TGCCTGGTGAACTGAGACATGGCTGGGAGAACAGTGGGGGTCAGGAAGGATAGAGTGATACGTGGTGATCATTCTGGAGGTAGGAAACCCAAAGAAGGGCTTGCTTGCTATTTCAAAGCAGTCTGCTTTTACACAAATCATTTGAGTACCAGAATTGGGAAGTTTCAACCAAATGCTGATCAAAAGTATTTGAATAAAGAAAAAATTGTGCCTCCACTGAACATGTACAGACTCTTTTCCTTGTCATTATTCCCTAAACAGCACAGTATAGCAACTATTTACATAGTGTTTACATTATATTAGGTATTACATGTAATCTAGAGACGATTTAAAGTATATGGGAGGATGTGCATAGGTTTTATGCAATTACTACACCATTTTATATCAGGGACTTCAGCATCTGTGGACTTTGGTATCTGCAGGAGGTCCTGGAACCAATCCCCAGTACATGTGGAGGAACAAGTGTATATAATAGATTTTTGTATTCTGCCCAATCTGATGGCAGGGTTTGGAGAGACTGTCATTTTCTACTACATTAAATATTTCTATAATGTTTGATTTTTTATATTCTGGCATTGTTTATAATTACAGAAATGGTATCTTTAAAATATAATAAAGATAATGCTGAGAGGAATAAAGGGAGGTTAGAAGAAAAAGAACCAATGAAAGAATCTGGGAAGGAACATCAAAGGTAAGAAATCTAAGGGTTCTGAAACTAAGAGAGTTTAAAAAGGACTAAGTCGCCATTAGGTGCAACAGAATGAAAGCTGAGAACTGGAACTGGAATGGACAATTAGAAGGTCATTGGTGACTCAGAAAAAATAATTTCTGTGCATTTACAGAAGCCAGACATAGTAAATAAGGCTTGAATAAGTGAAAAGAAGGTAGAGGCAAATTCAAAAGAGTATACTTTTAAAAGCCTTGGTGAAAATGGGATTTCTGGGAGACAAAACTTTTTAAATTGTATAAAATTATAAAATAAACCATCTTACAGACCGTTTGCAACATTATTCATCATCCCTGATGTTTGAGCTTAAGCCCTTTCAAAATAAAGACAGTAAGATCAAAACATAAAGTATAGGAGCAAAAATTGCTTCATACAAGAAGTAAAACTAGGGCTGGCCAGTTAGCTAAGTTGGTTAGAGTGTGGTGCTGTAACACCAAGGTTAAGGGTTTGGATCCCCTTACTGGCCAGCTGCCAAAAAAAGAAATAAAAATAGATTATGAGCTGCTGAACGCAAGAAACACAGGAGGCTGGTTTTAGATCACTTAGATAACTCTTGTTAGAGTTCTTGCAGTCACGCTGTGTTGAAACAGAGAATATAAGCAACCACAAAGGAATGAGGATACAAAGAAAGAGAAAAGAGGATCTAGCTAGTATTCAAGTTGGTAGAGGATACCTTTGATATAACATATGTGAAGTTTATGGAAGCTCTTAAGCATGGGGTCTCTACTTGAAACAGAGAATATAAGCAACCACAAAGGAATGAGGATACAAAGAAAGAGAAAAGAGGATTTAGCTAGTATTCAAGTTGGTAGAGGATACCTTTGATATAACATATGTGAAGTTTATGGAAGCTCTTAAGCATGGGGTCTCTACGATGATTCTGAGATGAGGGCAGAGGCAGTACATGGTTTAGGAGACAGCAGTCTATGAGCTTCTTTGTACAGTCTGAGAAAGGAACCCTGAGCTTTAGCAGTAATCAAAGTGAACGGCTTTTGTAGTCAGGTTAAGACCTAAAATCGCAGAGGGAAGTCATTTTTAAAACGTGCATTCCTGGGCTGACAGGTTAGCTCAGTTGGTTAGAGCATGGTACTGATAACACCAAGGTCCAGGGTTTGATCCTGGTACTAGCCAGCAGCACAAAGAAAAAAAGAAAAATGAGCATTCCTTAACTGGGATTACTTGTTCCCTTCAGAACAAGTAAATAAATGTTGAGGTCACAAGATACTTGATGTTTCAAAATAACAATGACAACAACAAAATAAATGATATAATCACTATTATAATGTGTTAACCTTTTCAAAGCATTTTCACATCAATCATTTATTTTTCTTAATGGAAATTCTCAAAGGTCTACAGGGCTTTGGAGCCAGAACAACTCTTCTCAAAAAAACTCCATCCAGTCCTATAAAATTTCACACTGAATTGTGTTTAGAGATGTTATGCTTAATTTTCAAAAGACTAATTTTAATAGTGATTAATTTCTCTGAAAATACATGCTTAACAAAAAAAGTAAACTGCAGTTCACACACATACACCCCCATACCCACACCTGCACCCAAACCTAAAAGGATGAAGAAAGGATACCAAAACTGTTCTGACCTAGTTACATCCCAATTAACACAGTCTATGCTTTACTAAAACTCCTCTTCTTACTGTGAACACAAAATGCCAGC
The DNA here is from genome assembly GCF_000696425.1 of Galeopterus variegatus. Classification (NCBI taxonomy): domain Eukaryota; kingdom Metazoa; phylum Chordata; class Mammalia; order Dermoptera; family Cynocephalidae; genus Galeopterus; species Galeopterus variegatus. Next base: position 689,314 of record NW_007726810.1, read on the forward strand.
TGTGAAAGAAAGTGATACTGCTGGGTTTGCACACTTTAGTTACCATAGAAACAGTAGAAATGGCAAGAGTTTGCATGCCTCACATTTAAGTTATCAGCAATAAAATCAGATAGACGAATCAATGCTACAGGGCTCATTTTAGTTAAATTTTATTTTAAAGGTAATAGTCAGGGAAATAATGTGATAAATAATACAATTACTCAGAGGCTATGCCTGAAATATCTGCATTTTAGCAGTATTCAGTTAACTGAATTTACATTCATGCTGCTTTACATGTACTCCAGATTTGCTTTTCTCTTTTATAAAATCAATTTTTTCACAGGGTTAAATATACTTCAGTTAATTGGCACATCATAAGTAGAACAGCCTTGAGATATACAATCATCCTACCACATTTGCTTTGCACTCTCCACCCCACGACATTTGGAACAAAAATATGAAACTCATAATATGACTCTTAGCACCAATATAGAAGACAGAAAATACAAACATAACTGTTCCTATTTTTCAGGATTGTAGACAAAATCAATATCAATCTGACTAGTTTCTGGAACAATGAAGAGTACAAACCTGATACTGATGGCTGCAACTATACTTTTGTTTTGTTGTGTTTTTTGTTTCTGTCTTTCTCATTTATTAAAACTTTAGCAGTACAAATTATCCAAGTTACAGATTATCAAAAGATCAACTCAATGAAGTCTACAACTACACAACTCTCCTCCCATTGATACAGACGTACATTCCCAGGAGAACATCCTCAGTTCATGTTCCTTTCTTTCCACTGTTCTTCATTTTTCACCCTGAATAAGTAAGATTCTGCATTGTAACAAATAGGGCAAAGAACTACCTAAGAGTAAGATCATGCCTTTTTTTTTTTTAAGCAAACACAATAGTGATTAGTCTATTATACTGCTTACCCTTTTAAACAACCTCATTGATCAGACAGTAGAGAATTTAAAAATATAGAAAATCTGATCATTGTGACTGCAACTTCCTAGAAAGCAGGAAGGATAGTTCTGTCACCACTTTATGTATCTGCTGAAATCTAGGCACATCCTTATTGTTTAATAAATTACTTGTTGAATGAGTACATAAATGAATGAACTAAATTGCCAATGGTCAGCATTGAAAATTCATCCAGCTATGGGATAAGGCATGAGGGTCCTTTGATAGACAAGATCCCAATTTTAAAAGAAGTTGCAATAAACTAGAGTAAGCACTAACCCCCAAATATTGTCAAGCTCACTTCTGAATACAGATCTTTAAAAATTCTCATTTTAGCTTATTCCAAGGTTTCAAAAATCACCTATATTCTATTGACTCCCAAATCTATACTTCTAGGTCTCTAAACTTCCATATATCTTAGAGATATGCCAGCTGTATGTTGATCATCTCCACAATCATCTCAAACTTAACTTGTCCAAACTCAATTTTTACTTTTCCCTGCCAAAACTGCCTCTTTTTCTGGTATTCCCTTCTCACTCAGTCAACAAAAGCAGAAGTCTGAACTCCACCCTCTCCTTTATCCCTCAAAGCTAATCAATCTTCAGATATGACTACCTTGACCCCTAAATATTTATCTACTATCTCCCTTCCTCTCTATTCTGATCACCTCTGCCCTAGTTCAGGCCTTCATCATTTCTCACCCAGCTGACTACAACAACCTGATAAAGCTACTATCCCTGCATCCTCAGACCAACTCTCTATAACCTTGTCTGAGTGGCCTATCTTAAACAAAAACCTGACCAGCTAAGGAAACTGGCCACAGGAAAAGTCCACACTTCTAAACAGAACAATTAAGATCCACCATAATCTTGTCCCTGCCTCTCTCTTCTGCTTCCTCTTTTGCCGCTTCTTGCTTTGCCCCAGTAATACCAAAGTTCTTTTAGCTTTTTACCCTATGCCCTTATTCATGCTGTCTCTTCTGCCTGGTATGCTCTCCTCACCCGCTCCTTTTCACATTATTAATATCAACCTATCTATTTATTTAGGTGGCTGGCCAGGATTTGAACCCTTGACATTGGTGTTATCAACACTGAGCTCTAACCAACTGAGCTAATCAGCGAGACCTATTCATCTTTTTAGATTCAGGTCAGTATGAATCCTCCAAGAGAATCCCCATCCCAACTGGTTAGTTGTTCTTCTGTGCTCTCAATACCTTATTCTTAGCTGATTCTTGAATGTACCTCATAATTTCTTTTTTAAAACTTATTGTTTTATGATTATCCATTCACTGAATCTTCCCCACCATGCACTTGTTGAGGAAAAGGATTATATTTTATTAATCCCGTATTCCAAATACCCAGCCTAGTGTCTGGTACATATTAGGAAGTCAAAATACTTTTGTAGGGGCTGGCCTGTTAGCTCAGTTGGTTAGAGTGTGGTGTTATAATGCCAAGGTCAAGAGTTTGGATCCCTGCACCTGCCAGCCGCCAAAAAAAAAAAAAAAAAGTTTGTAAAGCAAATATTCTAAGTCTGTAAACCAGAACTCCTCCCACCCCACCCCCATAGAAATCCAGTTATAAATAAATAATCTAGTTTAAAGTATGACAGGTTCCATAATTTCATTAGTATCATACTTTAAGGTACATCATGGGTTAAATAGGCCTTTCTATTCAGAGAACCTAACCACTGTTTAAAATGTTATTTCTACGTGAAAATGCCTTCCCGATTTGAAATTATGTATTTACAGCTAGATGCAGGGTATCTGTAAATCAGGAGCAGCCTATAATATTAAATGCTGTGATTAATTTCACTGAACCTTAAACTGGTCTAGCAGTATCTGTAATTCAACACCTAAGTTAATCAAACTTTGGTATTCACAGTTAACAATGCTTGCCAACCCAGCGTTGTCAACAGTTAACAATACACTTCTTTGTCTGCCTTTTAGGAGTGGTTACAGGCCTGAACAGCAGAGATAAGGTTTTCTTTTCTCTAACAAGAACCAATAAAAATCAACCACTATAAAAAGCTTATTGCAAAACAAATACATGTATCTAGGCTATTTATCTAACTAACTTCAAGGTCACTAAGAGAGTATAATCAAGATATATCCTACACTGACATCAATGGCAGCAATAATGCTACAAAGGAATTCAGATTCTATCCTGTTCATTAACAAATGCAATCCATCCTCAGAGGAGTGACACTGGTAGAAAGTTGTTGTTTTTATCTTTTATGACATTCGATCAAATAATTCAGTCTTATTATCATGAGAAATTAAGAATGTCAGAGACAGAAATTACCAAACTGAGCCCTCTTGTTCATAGAAAGGTGAAAGACATAGAATCTCAACAAAGTTCATTCTCCAAGGACAGTAGCAGACCCAGATTAGAACCCAATCTCTCAAGAGATGTACTCCAGGCCAAAGTTGTGAGAGCAAAAGCACACTGGGAAAACAAACAGTACTTAATTAATTTATGACTTTCACCTCTAGAAGACTTTACCCAGATGTGTGCTTAGTTGAGAATATGTTCCCACAAAATGACCATCATATGTGATTTCCTGGTAAAATGAATCACCAGTCCTTGCATGCAAGATCCCTTCATTCTCAGTAAGAAATTTCTATGGTTTGAATGTGTCCTCCATAGTTCATGTGCTAGAAACTTAATCCCCAGTGGAATAGTGTTGAGAGGTGGAACCTTTAAGAGGTGATCAGGTCATGAGGACTCTAACTCCGTGAATAAATTACTGCCATTACTGTAGGAGTGGGTTCATAATTGCAAGAGTAGATTTGTTACAAAAGTGAATTCAGCCCTTTCTGGCTCTCTTGCTTGCTCTCACCTTCTCTTGCCCTTTTGCCTTCTCTCATGGGATGACAAAGCACAAAGGCCCTCACCAGATGCCAGCACCATGCTCTTGGACTTCCCACCCTCCAGAACCATGAACCAAATAAATTTCTGTTCAGTATGAATTACCCAGACTGTGGTATTCTGTCATAGCAACACAAAACAGACTTAAGACAGGGATCTATGTTGCTAGTCAAATAGAACGCCTGTGATAGTAATTACCTAGATATATACATTTATCAAAACTCACCAATTTGTAATTAAAATGGGTGTATCTTACTGTATATAAATTCTACCACAATAAAATTAATTTAACAAAATAGTATGCTTGAATTGATTCTTCAGTTTTAACCACAGCCCTCAAACTATTAGGGCTCCTGTCTGTAGCCTTTGGTTTCTAGCCAGTTCCTGCCATTGCTGTCAATGTAGAATATATCTTGATTATACCCTCTTAGTGATCTAGAAGTTAGTTTGGTAAATAGCCTTCTAAATACATGTGTTTGTCAGTACAGGCTACTAAAACTTTAAGCTAAAGTCAGGGATAATCAAGAGAGCCCTGTCCCTGAGCTAAACATTAAGAGGCTTTATATGTCACTGTGAGTCAAACCATGTCCCCTTTAAAGCTGGTCCTCTTAGAAGTGTGAGTCTCAGTGTGTATCTTCTGCCTATGAACAGATGGTGGAGCATTATGCTCAACTCAAACTGATGCTCTAACTCAAATTGTCGAAAGCTCCAGTTACTGGGCTATATGTGTAGATGATGGAAAAACTGTCATGCCAAAAAAAAAATCACAGCCCATGTCTAGAAAACAACTCAGTAATACCTTTTTACATATGTAAGATATGTGTCACAGTATCTAGAGTACAGTAAGAAATATCTAATCTTCAAAAGTCGTTATGTAGACGCACCAGGACAGGAGTCCTGCACATGGATGACATCAATACCACTACAGGCCTCCAGACTGCAAACATGAACGGCTAAGCCAAAGACTCAGCTCTAAGGAACTAGTTAGGAACCAAAGGTCTCCAATAGGAACCCTAGTGTGATTCTTCAGCATGACAAGATTTGTAAGTTTCCAAAATTAAATTGTAGGTTATAAGATATCCAAGCCATACTTCGCTTTATAATTGTTAGCTGTGCATTTTTAAAGCAATTAGAATAATTAAGTCATATTAAAATAATACTCAACATTATACAATGTTGACTATACCATTTGTCCTGATTTGAGCATCATATATTGCACCCAGTTATTGATTGATATTCAATGTTGTATCCCACAGATATGTACAATCAATTATGTTTCAATCCAAAAAAATTTTTAAAAGAGAAAAAAGAAAATAAATACTACTTTCTGTCATAACTCTCATTAAGTAGAATAAATAAAATGAAAAATAATAAACAGAAAGTCATTTGACCAGCATGGAATTGTTACCTCCAAAGCCTCTCTTAGTAATATCCCATTCAAGAAGGAAGAATGAAAAGTAAGTTATTTTAAGTACTTAGCAATTTTGACCTCATTTAATCGAGTTTTTTTTAAACTTTCATATTTTTAAATATGAAGACCTGGCAAAATTATTTGCAATATTTAAATATAATCATGATGAAACATACCCTACTTTTTTTTCTTTTTCTTTTTTTAACACCAAGAGGCATGTTTCACCTATTTATACTGTTTCTACTTTGTAAAGCAGAAGGGACTAGGAAAAATATTAGGCTAAAGAAATTCTGGGAAAGAAAGAGGTTAAAAGAAAGGGCATCTTTGGATTGTTGATGGGATCAAGAAAGAACATATAGAATATTCTACAGAAGGGAAATTACGAGGAATTCAGGAACTCTTGAGCTAAGACTGGGGTCAGCAACCATATGAATTACCTATTATTATCTCCATTTTACAGATGAGTAAACTGCGTCTTAAGGATCAAGATTAGCTATCTTAGAAAAAAATTTTTTTTAAGTGTAGGACTCAAAGCTTCCATATCATAAGAACTAATTAAGGCTAAAACTTAAAGAATATTAAAACGCCTGTATGCTGGCATGATGGTTACAGTAAGATTAAGAGTTTCTTTGAGGTACAACACATTCGCTTTTTCAGGCCCTGTTTAGTAGAGACAAAATTAAAGACTTGATGTATCTCCTTGTCAGACAAGGTATGAAGAAAAGCTGTGTTGCACACAGAGATTTCTAGACAACTCTCCAACTACTGAGTTCTTACTTTAATCAAACTTCACAAAGATTAACAGCACAGCATTTTTTTTCCAGCTGGATGAAAATAGAGGGAAGTCTTTAACTTTCACATATTGGACTTACATACTGTGATGTCTTTAAATGCTCTCTTTAGCTAATCTCATGCTTCTTCTACATAGTATCCTTTCACTGCTTGTTAGCTAGCTGTTACAACTCAGCAGAATTACTAAACTTGCAAAACTTATTTAAATTTTTCTTTGCATTTTTGCCTCTGCTTTACACAAATGTGTGAAATATAGAAATAAGAAAGTACTAATACTAGTGATAAACACAGGCCTCAGACTACATAACAAAACGTAAATCTCTACATATGTTCAAAGCAATAAATTCTGGATCTCAATTGAATGTACCCTCTGAACTTAAGTAGATTAAACCTGTGGTTCAATAGCAGAGAGGAGAAGAAGAGGGGAGGAAAAGGAGGGAGGGATAATTACAAAACACATACCACATTTTGGAAATAAATCATTGAAGAATGTTTCTAAAAGGGAAGGAATAATTGATATATTATATTTTTTAGCTCTTTAGAACCAGAACTGCCCCCTAAACCCTATCACCCATGCAACTTTTATACATGAAAAAGTTAGATATGAAAGGGAACTTTTTGCATTTTTTAAATTATATTTCTACTAAATAAAAAGGACAATAACAGGATCCAAATATCATTTAAAAGCCTCTTAGACTCTACAATAGGCAGCTTCTGACATGGTTTCCAATCTTCCCCACTTCCCGGTATACTGTTGTGTAAACTCCTCTCCTTGAGTGTGAACTGCACCTAGTGGCTTGCTTCTAATGAACTGAGGAGAGCAAAAGTAATGGGATGTCACTTCCATAATTAGGTTATGAAAGAATGATTTCCACCACTCTTCCATTGTTAACATTCTCTCATGCTCTCCTGCCCTCTTGGTTGCTCACTCTGGTGAGGCAAACTGTCATGTTGTAAGATGCTCTATAGAGAGGCTCATGTGGCAAGGAACCAAGGAAGGCTTCCACCCATGAGCTCATGAGGAAATGAATCCTGCCAACAGCCAAGTGAGTGAGCTAGAAAAAGGATTCTTCCCACTTGACACCTGAGATGACTTCAAGCTTTTAAAGAGACCCTTAAATAGAGGACGCAATAAGCCATGCCTTCATTTCTGACCCAGGAAGCAGTGAGATAATAAATGTTGTCTCAAGCCACTAAGTATTGGGTTTATTTGTTATGCAGCAATAGATAACTAATACAGACCTAAAACATATATAGCCAATATGACATTAACAGCCTAGACTGCTGTTGAATTCTGCCTGAACAAGCAGGTGTCATATGGAAGAAAAAAAAAAAAGTCAACAAACCAAAACTATAGTTCACTGTCAATTAGTATGATAAAGTATCCAGAATCATACAATATACTTTTTTCATAGCTAGAATACCTATTACACCATTTTCTTCAATCACCTGAAATCACACCTGACTCAAGTATTGGCAAGGTTTTTTTGTTGTTGTTGTTACTACTATTGTAGTAAACCCCTAATAGAATAAATAAGTCTTTAGGTCTGTGACAGAAGTGACTTTTTGACAATCCAATATGTTTAGTAGATGTTCATAACAACACTGAAAAGATTACTGGATATAAAATTATTTTCCCTCTTAACTGGATCTCACTAACTTTTCATATACCGTGTTTGCAGACCATATAGAGATTTGTGCCTAAAGACTTCAAAAAACTGTAAATTCAACCACTAACGCAAAAAGTAATTATTATTCAAAACCCAAGTTAGAGTTTTGGGATGAGATTTATACACTTTTTTTTGGGGGGGGGGGCGGGGGGGCTGGCTAGCTAGTATGAGGATCCAAACCCTAGACCTTGGTGTTATAACACCATGCTCTAACCAACTGACCTAACCAGCCAGCCCTCTTATGAATATTTTTTAAAAGACTGCGCTAGGGTCAGGGCTCTGGAGCATTCATTCAAATCCGTCATTCAATAAAGACTTAGTACTTAATGTGTGCTAAGTGCTGGGATATGATAGTTCAGTTTATGCCACTGATCCAGTAGCAATATTCTGAAAATAAAGAGCTATAAATCCACTTAATAATACTATCATTTAGCCTACCTTTGTCTATCTTTGATAAAAAACAATGTGAAATTGTCAGATGCTTTCCTGAAATTCAAGTAACTTATGAGCACAAACTATGCCAATGTAAGTACCACAAAAATTAGTGAGATATGAACCTCTCAAGAAGCTCATAATTTTGAAAAAGAGATAAACTATATCTTGGCATTCCTCCAATCTACCAGAATAGTAATCCCATAAAAATGAGTCATCCTATATTTCATATACTTGCTCTTAGCTATATCCAGCTGCAAATTTAAAATACATTTTTCTCCCTTGGTGTTTACAAAGTTTCAAATATTTGTAGACTTATGTCTCTACTTCACTGTTTCTTGGCCAAAATAGATATATTGAGCTCTCTTTCTCTTTTTCTTTTAAAGCAATTCCTCGATCTAAGTAATATTTTTGGTGACTTTATTTAAATTCCTTATTTCTGTATTAAATTCTAGGATCCAAGTGACATAATTAAAATACTGATCCAGATATAAAATCAATCATAATGGAAAACACCAACCTTTTTTTTTTTAAAAAAAAAAGATGACCGGTAAGGGGATCTTAACCCTTGACTTGGTGTTGTCAGCACCACACTCTCCCAAGTGATCCAACCGGCCATCCCTATATAGGGATCCGAACCTGTGGCCTTGGTGTTATCAGCACCACACTGTCCCAAGTGAGCCATGGGCTGGCCCTAACACCAACCTTTTTGATGATGTAATGCTTCTGTGTTTGTAGTCCAAAACACTGGTTTTTATTTACTTTAAAAAAATTTTTGGTTATATTATTACACTCCAAATTTATATTTACTCTAACACCTTTAATTGCATGGATATTCCACATGAAATGAAAATTTAGAGATGGTCAGTATTCTGAAACAGTTGTGACTAACAAATAGTGTAAAGCCAGATTTTTTATAGCAATAGGAAATGAAGCATTAAAAAAGAAAAATTGGGCCTCCGGTAAAGATGGCAGAATAGACAGTCCCCAACATCACTCTCTCCCACAAATCAACCAATTTGCAACTATTAAAAAGCAATGACAGCCAAGCTGGGGCCACTAGAGCTCAGGGGAAAAGGAGGAGAGACCTACAGAGTTCATGAAGGCAGGAGAAGCCACAATGAAAGAAAGAAAGGATCGCTCCCACCAATTCGAGCCCAGGCTGCTTTAAGGTTGGAGCTGGTGAGCACACAGAGCATGAGCTGGCAAAAGCCGCAGCTGTGCCCTTCTTATGAAGTTGCTTGGAGGCAGCAGGAGAGAAGAGGGCCTTGGTGGCCCCCAGGCCGGCAAGACCACTAACAGGGATCCCATGGATTCGCATAGGAGCAAGGAGCCACAGACAGCAGAAAAAATGAACCACTCAGAGGTCAGTGAGTCATCACAAGGGACTGGTGCACAGCAGGTCCTATGGGAAGTGTTTGGAGTACAGGTAGTGAGGGAGATGGGCCCACCAGGGGATCACTGGGGCATAGCATGGACACTGATCTTCCCCCTAATCAGTGCAGGACCACTCAGTGGAGACTGGTCAGGTACACAGAACTGCAGGGGGTGCAGTTTATTGTAAAGACTCAGGCCCAGACCAGAATTTCCACAGAACTCAGGTGTATTGGACCTCACAAGACCTGAAAGTGCTTACAAGGTCAACAATTAAAACCTGAGTTGCACAAAAAGCCTTCCCCAGAGAATCAGCAGCAAAGCAGTGATTTAGCTTAGCTCATCTACAGGGCTAAAGTGCTGGTCCCCACAGGAAGATCCTCCATTTTGGAAGTAAACAAAGGACAACAAATTAATTCCAGTGCAGAGTTTAAGTGGTGGGAACAGCAAATAATCCAACACAGAACTGAAAGAAAAAACAAAATACCCACCGATCAGAGATAAAGTTTGATATTAACTAGTAAAGGTCTAACACCACCAAAGAACACCTATAAAACCTAGAAGGACCAGAAGCCCCATGGGCTCCCAAGCCAGGTAGGGGAAGGGCCAGGGGCCTCAGCCATGCCCCCTTGACATCTGCAACCAACCCAGCGACAACCACCAAGCCACCACTGGTAGCACCCCAGGCTCCCAAGCCAGGGCCGTGGGAGGCTGATAGCCTCAGCCATGCCCCGTGACATCTACAACCAGCCCAATAACGACCACCAAGCTGCAGCAGGAAGTGCCCCAGGTCCCAAGCCAGGGAGGTAGGGGGCTGAGGGCCTCAGCCACACCTCCTCAACATCTGCAACCAGCACAGCAACAATTAATGAGCTGCTGCAGGAAGTGCCCTGGGCTCCTGAGCCAGGGCAGTAGGGGGCAATGGCCTCACCCATGCTCCCCTAACATCTGCAGCCTGCCCAGCAATGACCACCAAGCTGCTGCAGGAAGCACCCCAGGCTCCCGAGCCAGAGCAGTGGGGGGCCGAGGGCTTTAGCCACACTACCCTGACATCCACATCCAGCCCAGCGATGACCTAGCTGCCACTGGAAGTCCCCTGATCTCCCCTGCCAGAATGGCGGGGGTGGGGCAATGGGCCTCAGTCATGCTCCCCCCACCTCTTCCCACCCTATTTCCCCTCCCCCTACTTTTCCCATTCTGCTCCACAACACATCTTTGAAAGAGGCATGGAACCAGGGGAAGCCAAACCCAGCCACAACCAGGTAAAGAGCACACCAAAAACACCATTTTCGCCTGCGTAGCCCAACATAGCCACCACAATTGCCATGGCTGCCGTATATGCTGCTAGTCTCTATAGCAGCAGTCATAGCCACTGTGCAGAGGGCACACCAGACTCTCAACTGCATTGACACAAGGAGAGGCACCAGCGGAGACCAAAAAAAAAAAAGAAGAGGACCTCTCTCTGCACATAATTTACGATAATAGGGGAGATCTTGATCACACCTGTCTCAGTACTGGACAAATCATCTAGGCAATAAACCAAAAGAGGAACAGTTAATCTATCAGATGGAGAGAACAAATCTATGGTTATTGGGAGGGGGAGAGAGGAGGGAAGAGACTGGATAAGGGACATAAAGAATAAGTATGATTTGTAACAATGAATATGCTAATAAAAATAAATAAATAAATAAAAATAAAGTTTGCAATGAAAAAAAGAAAAAGAAAAACCATTCATTGATTAAAAGCAACTCTGCTCTTAAGCTCACAAAAAAACAATTGTTCAAATGTCTCCATCATTCTCCTTTTAATACTCCATTCATATTTGATATACTTTATATTTCTGTATTTATATCAACAAAGTAATCATACAGTTTAAATCTTCTACTCCTGTAAATAGTTTAGCAAAACCATTACAATATGATCCAGTGAAAAGAACTGAAGAGGCTGTCACAGACTATTTGTTCAAAGTTTCAAACCTTAGAGTTACTCACTTGAGGAGTGAAGGCATTTGGTAAATGTTTGGGTAGAATTTTAAAAAGTGCTGTACTAGGTCAGAACTACATTCAGAACACAATTCCAACACTGTGTTCATGCTATGGACAAGGTAATAATTAGTGGTGTCTTCTTTAGCAGTGGAAAAAAATTCATTCCGTTGTACAAACTTTCAGTACTTAATAAAACAAACAAAAGACCCCCCAAACTCCCTAGCCTGATATTTATCATAGTCCAGCTCAAATGCCCCCTGCTCTCTGAAGTTTTCCCTTATTCCCCACTCAGAACCTCTTCTGACCTTGAATATCATTTAGTCTGTACCTGTCAGGTAGCCACAACATTCTCTCTCATCTATCTTATAGTATAATTGCTCGTGTGTCCTGTTTCTTCTCTTGGACTATAAACTCCTTGAGAAGAAGGTCTTTGATGCAGTCATTATTTGTACTGTCCCCATCCATCTGTGCTTTACACATACAAGAAAATAATAAATGTTCATTGAGGACAGTGTGTTCAAATACTTGACCCCCAAAAATGCCATAATAATCAATATTCTCACTGATATTCATTCGATCACTGAGGAATTATGTCCTCAACACCTACTGTGTACAGGAGTAGTGGTGTACAAAAAGAATCGGACATAGACCTTGCTCTCTCAAGAAGTTTATAGTCTAGGAGATGATCCCAGACATCTATGTAAATTACTATAATACTAATAGATAAATGCCATAAGAGAAATAAAGATGAAGTACAACAGAAACCAACAATGAGGAAAAATTATTTCCATGTAGAGATGGATATAAGGATAAGCTTTAACGTTTGTTCTGGGCCCTGAAATATAGGTAGTATTTGAATATGTAGAGACAGAAGTAAGGGGTTTTAAGACAGGGGAAGTAAAGGCCACTGAGGCAGGAAATCTCAGGAGGATGTAGGAAACAATCAATAGTTCAATAGTGCAGTGCAGTAAAAGATAACGGGGATAGAGAAAATTTTAAAGGCAGTTGGAGCTAGATCTGGTAAGACCCTGAAAGCCACATAAGGAACTAGAACTTTGGTCTATAAGTAGTAAGGAACTATTTCAAAGCTTTTGAGCAAGACCTGAGTAGTTCAGTCAGAAGATCTAAGGTGGACTGGAGGGAAAGAGATTGTTGACAAGGAGACAAGTTAAGAGGCTAGTACCATAATATGAGAAATAGCTAATTAAAAGGCCTGAATTAGGAATGAGGCACTAGGGATGGAAATAGATGAATAGGAGAGAGCTTGGCAAGTTCTAGATGTGGAGTACAAAGAAGGATCTACAAAAAAGGTATGAGAAATAGCTAATTAAAAGGCCTGAATTAGGAATGAGGCACTAGGGATGGAAATAGATTAATAGGAGAGAGCTTGGCAAGTTCTAGATGTGGAGTACAAAGAAGGATCTACAAAAAAGATAAAAGAAGTTCTAGCTAGGAGGAGAGTGGTGCCATAACCCAGAGAGAGGACACTAAAGCAGCAGCAAGTTTGGATGAGGGCAAACTGAGTTCTGGTCATACTGAATTTTAGTATCAGTGGACATTCAGTGGACAATATCATGAAGAAAATGTGTTAAACTATGCTGTTTAGAAAAAAATATATTATTTTATGAAATGAGAGAAGAGTTCAAATCGATCTTCAATTAAAGATTCTGATGATTCAAACATGATCATACCCTCAAAAACATAATTCACATAGGTTACATGAAGTGTACAGCAAAGTATAATCTAAAAGCCCATTTATGAAGGAGGTCTTCTCATGATCTAGAACAACCTTGTGTGCCCAAGAATCATTTTAAAACATGTGGATTCATGGTTAATAGTAAAGTGGACAGATGAAAGTCTTGAAGGACCTTAGAGTTAAAAATTCTAAGGTGAAATGCTCCTGTTAAAATGGTAAAAACGTCTTTTGTAGTCGCTACCATTTGGCCCCAGTTTAACTACAATGCCACAAGAGGTGGTCAACTCAGATGACATGGCCTGACTGAAAAGGTACCAAAAGATACTGACTAGATCTCTTTACGTCTTCATTCCTTTCTATAATAAATTCTTCTCCTCAGTTAATAAAACTGAAATCTACCTAGATTTATTCCTACCATATCTCTAGAATTCTCAAAAGCCTAAAAAATAAATGATCATGCAACCGCTTTTGGGCAGACAAAATAAAACCTCCACTAATAAGCTCATGAGGATTACACTATTCAGTACCCCATATTCTAAAAAAATGACAAAAAAGTCTCATCAACATAAGCTCATCAAAATGACAACAATGTGAAAATTAATTAATTAATTAATTATTAAGCTATACAGTTTTCCTCTTTTTATAAACTACTCAATAACATTCACTTGATTTTAAGAAATAACAGAAAAGGAGACTTCATAGTACAGCAGCAATTTCCAACAGAAATATAATGGGAGCCGCATATATAACTTTCAACTTTTTAACAGCCACATTAAATAAAAAAGAAAAAGAAACAGACGTTAATGTGTGCACAACACTGGACAGTACAGTTCTACAGGATCTGACTAGTCCAATGTATTATACCTTCTTTCAACATATCACTGATATACAAAGTGAAGTATATACATTATCCAGTAAACCTTGGTAGAAATACAGGGAATACAGAAAAATGGGGAAAATATAACTTTTATGAATATCTAAGAAAAGAATTGAGAAAACATTTGAGGTTCTTGTCAATAGCTGCTGTAATGGCATGAACTCTAAAAGTTCCTTCAAGACCTATGAGTCTTGTAAAAGCTAATCCTAAACAGATTTATAGTTATATAGACTATTATACCGTATTGAATCACAATTTAATTTGAAGTCCATAATTTTTACTTTTAGTAGTTTTTTGGATAAAATCTTCAGATGCCCTGATGTCTAATTAAAATGTGTAAAATCATACTTATAATTGTATTTGGTAGAGCCGGTTTTAAATGGGAAAATGTTGCAAGAGGTTGACCTTAGAGTAACTATTCAAGTACATACCTGGTTAAATTTGAACTACTGTGCATATCACAAAAGAAAGTAATTTTCACTATAAATATTAGTAAACTGCCATTAATTACTTGCATAAAATTTTAATCTCCCACTCATTAAAATTTTCTGAAGTGAAATTTCTGAATATTACAAAACTATCTTCTCAGTAAAATGTTAATTGCTTAAATTCTTTAAAATCAACATGTACACTATTATATTTATTTTGAACTATGGTTAACAGACCAAGCTTTCTTTTCTGTGCATTGGCAATATGTACTGCATACATATATTTCCATGCCTATATAAAATAATCCTAAAAACACAGTGAATTTAGACTTACCCACAAATCATGCTCTGCATAATCAAACAGCAGCCACACTTTCCTGTCACTGTGAGAAAGGAACACCTTCTGCAAAGCGATCACATTAGGATGCTTCAATTCTCGCAAAAGCTGAATGCAAGAAAAAGAGGGGGGTCATTATTGTTAGTAAGAATGGGGAAATAATGAATTTCTTATAATGCGATCACATTAGGATGCTTCAATTCTCGCAAAAGCTGAATGCAAGAAAAAGAGGGGGGTCACTATTGTTAGTAAGAATGGGGAAATAATGAATTTCTTATAATTAAAATGAAATCTGAAAATTTAGAAAATCCAGGTAAGCAAAATACTGTCCAAAATACCACTAGTCAACATCTTCTAATCCTTTTTCTATGTGTATGTGTTTTTCAAATGGGATAATTTCAAATGGTAAAATGGCAAACAGAAGTAATACCATATCACCAAAAAATTAACTATATTTTGGTACATGTGTTATCTTTTTTACTAGAGGAATAGCTCCTTGGGAAGCAGGAATCGTGTATTAATACTGTTTATATCTACCCTACCACAATATTAGTGCTCAATAAATTTTGACAAAAAAAGATATTTTAAGAATCCCTACACTCATCCAGGCCTAGAGTGAGTGGTTGAGGGTTTTTAGCAGAGAAGTGAGTGTAAGGGAATGACTCATACCCACTGATAAAAATTGTAGCTGAGAAGAGGTCCTGCAAATAGAAAAAAGGAATAGATCTTCACACAGTACAAGCTTCAAGCTGGACTCTGATAATAAGGAGGAAAGACAGACAAGATCAACAAGTGAAAACTTCACATAACAGAAAGTTGCTTGATAAAATATTTAGCAACAGCAACATTAACCACTCAAGGTAAAAGCCTTATAAATATCTCTGCCTCAGGCTGACCTAAACCAGGATTCAGATTTCATAGGTAGAGAGAAACATACTCAATTTGATAAATATTTTGAATATCACAAAAAGTGAAAGGGAAGAAAACTACTGAATACTTTCTGTGGGCAAGATGATTACATACAAATGTTATTCACTCATTTAATCCTTATAACAACTCTATAATACACACAGAACCTGTGGTTCAATGTGATAAAAATAACTTAGCCAAAATAAAACAGCTGGAAAGAGAAGGGTGTGGATTTAAATAGATATGCCTGATTGGAAAGTCCATGCTTTTTCTACTACAGCTGAAGTCCTTATCTTCAATTCCCACAATGTAGTAGGGAAGACAGACATACAAACAGATCAATGAGGCAGAGAAAAATAAATTGCTTACCCACTCTAATAACTTTAAATGAGCAAGGGCACCTTGAGTGCCTTTGCTGGAATCATGTAAAAATCATCTGAATTCCATCTCTGGAATTTTTATAGCCTACTTCCCAACTGCCTATTTCTTCACTATTTTCAATGACAGATTTCCAAGTTCCCCAATTCTTTCATTTTGGCTCTGTACCTCAGCTCTTTCTGTTCATCTACACCTTGACAAACTTGCCTGAGGGTGCTGTTCAAGATATAGTTGGACATGATTCCAGAGTATGATTGCCTGGGGTCTGCCTCCAACCCATAAGCCCTGGAACACAGCTAAGAGGTAAGAGGTAGTATAGGCTGGGCTGCCCTTGGCCCATCTTCCACTTTTCACAACCTACCTCAGGATTCTATTTATATTTTCTGTTCAGTCTAAGTGGAAAAGGAAGAGTTGGAAGGGAAATACAGGGAAGATGTAACAGTCCTACTCCCTTGGGTGGGGAGGTGGGAAGAGGAATTAGTCTGGTGCTCAGCTATCATCTGCTATCTCTGTTGCTACTGCCTAAGAAATGTTAAGCAGTCCTGCTTCTTGCTTCAGATGCAAGTGTTAGACAAAATATCCTCCTAATTAATGATGGAATCAGAGAAAGTTGCATTTTGGAGGGACACAGAGCTATATCCAGAGAGTCTGCTGCTTTTGAACACTTTCAGCACTCTGTCAAATAACATTTTTAATGACCCCATTGTCATGGCCAACCTTGAAGTACTGGTAAGAGGCCTCACCCCAGGCACAATGACTTGTCTATCTCTTTCCAACTCCTTGGTATTGATGAACTTAGAGAGTTTGCCTTTATTAAGTCTCAACCCAAAATATCGTCTCTTTGCAGCCTGAAGTAGATAAAAAGGTAAAACTCCACTTCTACATCAAAACCAGGCTCTTGAAACACCAAACACTGGCACAACCCCTGACCCCTGGACCTCACTTGTGTTGGAGAGGGGATATCATATATAGCAGCAGTTAATCAGCACCTATAAAAAGTTATATTCTCTGTGACTACAAACTATTGATCCCTCTACAATAAATCCACTTTAAGTTCCACATTTAAAAAATTGTTTTAAATAAGTAATACATTTACATGATTCAAAAAATCAAAAGTACATACAAGGTATATACTGAGATGTCTCACTGTAACAGCCTAACAGAAGTGACTCCATTTTGTTAAACCTTAGAATTTAAAAACTTGTTCTCTCCTTTAACCCAAACCACATAGCCTGCAGCTAATTGCCAGAACACAATAAGTCTTGCTCTGACATTGTACACAAAGTAATTGTAGAAAAATTATTAACCCAGATGGCCATTCTTTATTAGCTTACTAACTCTGATTTTATTTGAGAATAACAGGAACTGAACTCATGGAGAATGAAGTATGATGCTGGTCAACTCCCAGCTGGGAAGTTCCTTGATGATTATTTGAAACACTCAAGCAATTCTGCACGTCCCTGCTTGGTCACCATGAATTAGCTTTCCACCACAGACCTATACAAAACCCTTCAGCAAACCTGGGAGAGGCAGAAATGTCTTTGAAACACAAGTCTACCATTTCCTCAGGCTGCAGCTTCCTGATTAAAGGCTACCTTTCTTACAGCAACTCTTGTCTCTAGATTATTGGCTATTGAATGGCAAGCCAACAGACCTTTGGGGTCTCAGATACATCACACTACCAGTCCTCTTGCCTCCTGGCAATAACAACTTTTTTTAGTTGCTTGCTAATCCTTCCAATGTTTCTTTATGCAAACAAAAGCAAATATAAACATATTTTTATCCTCCCTTATTTATGCAAATGATAGCATAATATACACACTATTTTGTGACTTACTTTTTTTTTTTTTACACTTAACTTATCCTGGAAATCTCTCAATATCAGTACAGTATCAATATATAGAAATCTTTCTTGTTCTTTTTTACAGGTGCATGGTATTTCTAGGTCACCTATTTTTGTTGTGGTAAAATATATACAACATAAAATTTACCATTTTAACCACTTTTAAGTGTACGCTTCAGTGGGATTAGGCATGTTCGCAATGTTTTGCAACCATCACCACCATCTATTTCCAGAACATTTTCATCATTCCAAACTGAAACTCTGTACCATTAAACAACATCTCTCTTTCCCCTGCTGCCCCTGGCAACCACTATTCTACTTTGTATCTCTATAAATTTGACTATTCTCAGTACCTCATGTGAGTGGAATCATATAGTATTTGCCTTTTTGTGTCTGGCTTCTTTCACTTAACATATTTCTTCAAGGCAGCATGTATGAGAATCTCATTTCTTTTTAAGGCTGAATAATATTCTATAGTATGTATATACCACATTGTTTATCCATTTGTCCCTCGATCGACATTCAGGTCATTTCCACCTTTTGGTTATTAGGAATGATGCTGCTTGGAACAATGATATACATATATCTGTTTGAATATCTGCTTTCAATTCTTATGTATATATACCCTGAATTGGAATTGCTAGATCCTATGGTAACTCTATGCTGAATTTTTTGAGGAACCACCATATATATCACCTTTTAATATGACATATATTGTTATGGAACAGACTCGACAGAGAAGCAGTTAGGACTCAGAGGGTTGGAGAGTCAGGTATTTTATTACACAGGACAAGATGAGCTAGCACTCCAAGACATAAGCTCCGAATTTAGGTCTTACAGGGTTTATATAGGAGTACTCTTCTGGGTTCTTCTAAGTTTTGTTTTCCCAGCACTCATGTAGCCAGTGCAATAAGCAAGCAAGTTTATAAAAGCAGGAGTGCAGCTGATTATCAGTAAAGCTGATACAATAAGCAGGTTCTGTTCTAAAGGCAAAACAAGCTATTGAAAGAATTAATTTTGAAGTTTCCCAACATTTCCCCCCTTTGATGCTCTCTCTAAACATTGGAGTGAGCATCACCTTCAGAGTTTCTGTTGTTTAGGGGCATATAAGCACACTCTTGTTATGTCAAGGCCATGTGTAATTTGATTGATTCTAAATGAGACAAAATGAACCTGGTAAGGCAATTTAAAATACACGGGCTAAACAAGAGAGCTAAGAATAACATAAACAGTGGACCCACTAGAGGCAAAAGCCAGGATAGCCAGCTCCAGCTGTCTGTCCATGAGAACCAAGACTTTTCTAACTCCTCCCTCCTTTTGGCCAGGTGCTCTCTTAGCTGATGAACCATGTTTCTCACTATTGCTGATTTGTTGGCATAAAAGCAGCATTCTTCATTAAGGAACAGGCAGAGCCCACCTTTGAGCACATTTTCCCAGGCCTGGAGCAAGAGGCAATATGTGTGCTGGAGCCAGTAAGCTGTGGGCAAGAACATGTAGCCATGGAAGTGGTTATCTTTAGGAGGCATGTTGCCACCAAGAGATGGTTAAAAAGCATCCTATTGACAGGAAATAGAGGAGTATTAGCAAAAACTCTTCTTTTCTTTTTTTTTTTTTCCTTTTTGTCTTTTTTTTTTTTTTCGTGACCAGCAACGGATCGCAACCCTC
>NW_007726811.1:0-2468 GCF_000696425.1 Galeopterus variegatus
GGCACAGAAAAAGAAATATCACATGTTCTCACTTATTGGTGGGAGCTAAAAATAAATAAATTAATTCAGTCACACACACACACACACACACACACACACAAAACCGGGGCGGGGGGAAGAAGACATAACAACTACAATTTTTTGAAGTCGTTACAACAAGCAAACGGAAAGGACATTCTTGGGTTGGAGGGGGAAGAGGGAGGAGGGAGGGAGGTTTCGCTGATGGGCCATAATAATCAACCACATTGTATATTGACAAAATAAAAATTTAAAGGAAATAGTGTGGGAAACAAAAGGGGGAGTTTAGTCCCAACAGAAAGCAACTACATGAGATCTTGCTGATTCTGGGTTTTCTTTCTCTTCGGTCTGGTTCTATAACTCTTCGGATTGAATTCTTTCAGTCATCCATGGGTGTAAGTGTTGTCTGGCTCCCACAAGCTGGATGGGTGTTATCTAGCTCCCAGACAGCTTGACTTCAAAGGGATTAAGGGTTAGCTTTGTAAGCTACTGATTAACTTTTTATTATCTTTTTCCTTCTAAGCACAAAGATCTGCGGCATCTTCTATGAAGTATGTTGTCCGTTAAGGTTACAAAAAGAAACTTTTTATAGCTAGCATTCCACTCCAAGCTGCACTTTACTCAATAGCTCTTTCAAGGCTAATTATCTTACAACTACTCACTGAGGTGGGCTCTTATAAGAGCAGTCTCTCTCCTAAAACTTACAGCACACTTAGCTTTTACATATTAATAATCAGAATCACAACACATTTATGTTAGATTTCATATATGCATCTTATCTTTTCATTTATATTTTTTTATATTGCTCACAGTGACAACAAAAAAGGATGTGCAATACATATCTGTTGACTGATTGACTTTTTTTTTTTTTTCCGCACACCATGCTCTTTGCAAGGCTGGCATGTAGCAAGCACTTCTTTCTCCCACTTACTTAATATGTTGCCAATAAATATGGTCACTCTTCATCTAAGCGTAGCTTCACTTTAATGTCATTACAAATTAAAAAATTTTTTTTTGTAAGAAAAAATTTTTTGCTTACAAAGTTCTTAAACTAATTGGTACTAGATATGTCATTCTTTTTCATTACTCATATTAACTAAATGGTTAATAATTCATAGGGATGTTTTTCCTAAATCATGTGATATTTAGACTGCCAATGAATTGTCTTGGTAGTGTACATGGCCTGAAATGAAGACAAATAATAAATTTGTTTTAGATTTCTTAAGTTATAGTAGCTCTTAAAAAAAAAAAAAGAAGAGGATAAGGCAATTACCTCTTTACAGCTTTTAACAAAATTAAAAGCTTGAGTTTGTCGATGAAATAGTTTCCAAACGGAGGGTGGTTCTTCTGGCTTGGACAATCTTGGTTTATAAAGTGAGGACAACGGTTTCCTCTCATAATAAGATGCTCGTTCTTCAATTTGCTTTAGTTTTGCTTCCCATTTTCTCTTCATTGGTTCAGCAGTATGGGCAGAATAAATCCTATCCCACATAAGATTTCTATCAATTACTACCAAAACAAACAAAAAGGCCATCAGTTTTTTTGTTCAGAATATACTTTATTTGATAAAGTTTCAAAACGAATTTCCTGACACTTAATTCCTTGTTTGCTTTATGTTTTATTCTTTGCATGAAGTTTTACCATAGAACAAGAGCAGGGTTGGTCAGGTGAAATCCTTAGATTTTGGCTCATCTACCTAATAGTGTTATGACCTTGGACAGGTTCATGAAGCTCCCTGAATCTTAGTTTAATCAATTGCAAAATGGGAATCAATATCATCTTGAGAACTTTATGTAGTTACCTTGAAGATAAATGTGATAAGATACATAAAAATGTTTTGTAAATTACAAAGCCTCATGTAAACGTAAGTGCTTTTTGTATCATTATGGTTTTTATTATAACTATTCTTTTGCATCGAGTGCTGCCTACCTGGCCCGGCTGGTGCTACTACCTTGGCCACCATTCTTGTGTTGATTTTTTTTTTTTTAGTGTAGAGTTCATTTCTAGGCACCAATGTGCAGCTCTTAGTTCCTTTTTCCTCTCCTTCTGTCCATTTTTCCTCTTCTCTCCCAACACAACTTTTATTTCAGAGGTTAACTCAGTGTATGAATGGGAGTTATGATATTGGCTAGTTTGGGATGGTGATGGTAATGGGTGATTTTTGTTTCCATACACTACTTCCATGTAAACCATAACAAGGTAAGAGGGCCAGTCAATACTTTCACAATTTGGGATTATGAGCTATTTACAAAAGAAAAAGAGTAGGTTTTTAGAAGAAGAGGGGGAAAATTTCCACTGTAGATTAAAAACAGCCACAAATTCCTTCCCATTTTCTCATCAAGAGTGCCATCTAAGTTCACTCCCATATGGACTCTGGGCTTGGCCATTTGACTTGCTTAGACCAATGCCGCATTCACAAATGTGAAGGAAACAGAGGTTTCATAAGTGTT